>NW_021135411.1:0-154137 GCF_004193835.3 Ostrinia furnacalis
TGTCTTTACAATGCCTGCATAGCTAATGAAAATTCAGCCTTCTAGTTTTATCCACAACGAAGTTACAGTCGGTCGAAAATGGCCTGAATTGCTTCGAGAAAAGGATGGTACGGCCGTGCCGCTTTTTTTGCTCGACTTGGTGGGGGCACTGCCGTGCCCCCAGACTTTGTAAATAAAATAATGTGTAAGGGCTCTAATAATACATTTATTATTTTGAACAAACGGAGAGCTACGTAGGTATCTGGCGGTAAAAACATCATGGTCGATCTGAGTTCAAATTGAAATTCAATAATTTATTTGCTATAATTTCAGTAACTTCTATGCTTTGATCTTACACTCGGAAGTAAATCATAAAGTGTTCCTTCTTTATAACGATTTTCTAAGCATATTGATAGTGTTAGCTAATAAATAAGTGTCTAATGGCGAACAGCGATGAAAACTCTAAGAAATTATATTCACTAAAAGCATTTCTGTAGGATTTCATTTGAATGATTATTTTCCAAGATAAATGTAGGTACCTATGTGTTGAAAGCAAGTAAAATGAGTAATAAATAAGTACGGAGTTTAGAATTAAATTGAGTAATGCTCATAATGTTCCATCAAAATCTTCAGTAACGTAGATTTCATGTCATACAGCATACTAACTGCTTACTGTGTGTGACTATTTGGCTGAGTTGCATCACCTTAACTTTAACAGTAACTATAACTTTAACTGGTGCTTTTCTATGGAGTTTGACAAACTTGGCGTTTGTTAAAGTAAAAGTAAGATAGTGTAATCCAGCAATCTAATATTTACAAATCTTTTTACGAAATGAAACAATATCAATCTAATTTCGAATCACAGCATAAAGATCTCTTTCAACAAATTTCAAAAATAGAACGAGAAAAAAACAAGTGCGACTTGACAATCAATTCTTTTTTTAATCGCTCGTTTCCCGCGCACCGATTCATCAGCCCGATTTGGGCGCGTTCTGTCGTTTAAACAATTATCGTTGAACGTTATCATTCTGTCAGAAATATTGGAAAAAACCTTCCAGGAATAATCCCGGGGTGTGTTTACCTAATTCGGAGCTATTTTACTAATGTGATTGATGTTCAGCCATTTTTAACAAGGTGAAAACAGTTGGGAGGAAATAGGGTGTTGTTGAATTTTTTTAATGACTTCCCCAGTAGTAATAAAATAGGACTTAAGAGAACAGAAGTTATTAATGTCACCTTGATAAAATAACACAAGGTTTAACATAATTAATATATTTAGACTCTACTTTAATTAAAAATGCGATTAAGAGATTCTACAATGACAGTGGCCACTTGGCCAGGCTAAGTAGGTTAGATTCGCGGCAAAAGTGAGAAGAGAGCTGATAAGTAACCTCATAATCAATTAGATTCATTCGATTAAAATCTTGCACGGTTTAGGAAAGTCTCATTTCAATATTAATGGCATCGAGGGGCGTCTTAAATAAAGTTAACAAAAAAGGCAGCGTAGTTAACTAAACATTCGACACGTGGCAAAACCGTTACCCGTTTCTCATAACATAACACATTTCAAATCCCCATAATCTCTACTTTTTATTCCACGGCGAAACCAAAGGAGGCAATATCTTTAGAGATTAGTTCGCGACATAATTCACTAATTTTGGAGTTAATTTTACACGTTTTTACCAAAGAGGTTGGGGCTCCTCATTACTTATCTAAACTAGGTGGAATTAGTAGTTTAGGAACGCGACCACCCGCGTGAAGGTGACAGCTGTCAAATTTTGGCGGCATTTTTTTGCAACTCGTGGTTTGTTTCATAAAATGCGTGTGTTTTATGCCAGTGATTCGCTAGAGGTATGTCTCTAATCAATTATTTTATAACCCAACTTATAAGAAGGACTACCTACATAATATTTTTTTTCCATCTGCATTAGATACCCTTGCCTTGTATCTATGTAATTTATTTCTTCTGTGATAATAATGAATGAATGTATTTTCCTTTTCGTTTACTTACCTATTCGTTTTATGAAATCGAAACTCTTTTATGAAGTTTGCTAATGAGTTTAGTTTATTATTTTATTTCTCAATACTCATACTTACTGCTTAAGGTAAGTGCCCCCTACTTCGGTATATTAATGCCCGTTTTCACCATCAATCCCTAATTTTTAAGTAACCATAAGTAGTAAGGTATTAAGTATTTGTAACCGTAAGGATCACTTAAAAATTAGGGCTTGATGGTGAAAACGGGCATAAGGCTCTTACGACTTTAACAATTTATTTAAAAATAACCAAGGATGATATCAGTATGAAAGCTTTTGTATGCTAAAGTTTGGTCTTTTGACAGTAACTTAATACATAAATTATAGTTATATTGTTTAAACTTTTTTTAATATTAATTGTTCTGCGAACCTCTTGTTTGGATCCTGTTTCGTGATAAAATTTTGCTCTGTTTCTAAGTTCGTGAACTCATGTCCCCTATTTCGGGATAAAGTTTTACGCATCGAGTTAGGATATTTTAATAATGATTAAGGGTTTAATACATTTAAAAACGATAGTATAAATTTAGAATAAAAGAATTATGTGAAATTGACGATATTACTTACCTGAAATATTCATGAGAAATAATGTGAGTCTGTCTAGCTAGGTAGGTACGTACCTTCGTATAAAGTATTGATTTATTATTCTAACAATATGTGAAAATATTTATATAACCATCAGAAATGTAGGGGGGCCTTCGTACCCATAAAATTTAGATTTTTTATTTCTAACGATATGTGAAAATATTCATGCAAGTCTAAATTAAAAAAATGTGGGGACGACGACGACTAACCCCCTACCCCTGGAGCTGCTTCAAGTGAGGGTAGTCCCCCCCCCTGAAAATAACCCCATATACGCCAATGACTCATAATAAAAATTAATTAATTTATTACTTAGGTAGGTAAGTATTAAAAACTAAAAAATATGTCGATTTCTTTGATGTTATTTTGGCGCCACAATGTTGGTACTTGGTTTTTTAGATAGCTTAAATAATAGAGTTTTTGTAGTAATAAAGAATTTTTATAAAGAATATTCCATTTGCTTATTATTTGAGCTAGAAAAAAAACTTACGAACTTACGTACTATCACGAACTAGTAGCCGTTTACCTTACTCCATTTACTGTGAAAATTTTGCTATCTTTACATGCCAACAATATTTTTTGTTAGAGCTTGTTTAAAATACGTCAAGTCATAGTAATTCCATCTGCCATGTGACAAATGTATTTTTTTGTCAAATTAGTCAAAGTTTAGCGACAAATTAGCTAGCGGAGCGAGCCCGAACATCTGTGTTTCGTGAATCCTCCAACCGCAATAAATATTCTAAATCGGTTCCGGTTAAAAATGAAAAAAGTGAAGAAAAAAGTCTAAAACGCGTTTCCGTAACAAGACGTTACAATCAATATACCAGTTAACGATTTTCAATTCAGATTTATACGTTTAGTTTAACTATTTGTATGGAAAATCCACCTCTGATAAATTGTTAAATGTTCCTTGGAGAAAGTTGTCAGTTTCATGAGTAGGTATTATCACTCCCTTTCAGCATGACGAGTTTTGTGTCACATACATAGTAAAACATACCTTCTCTATGATATGATCCATTGCTACATTGCGTTCCTCCTATTTATTTCAGACAGTGTCATCTTACCGGATAGCTGGAAATCTGGGAGAGATCACTTCCTCGCGATAAGGCCGCTAAAAAGTACCGTCTCAAAGAGGTATGTATTTATTTAGTCAATGTTAATTGTGTGTAATTTATAAGTTTCACGAATCCGACCCATGCAAACTTATGAATATTATCGTTCTAATGTTTGTACATCAGTAGTAGGTAGGTACTTATAGGGTTTTCGTTTTGAAGTGATTTGGTTATTTGATGGTATAAATAATCTGTTCTGATTGGACTTTTCGGAAAAAAAGGGAACCTAATATTTTTTTACACCGTAATGTTCGATGCGATGGGAAAAGGTTAGTATTAAAACACAACGACATTCGAAATCAATACAACATCAACAGAGGCCGTTCGAAAACCATCTCTATTATTTTCAACAGTTCTTCAGCGAAAATAGCCCCCGGCGGATCGATTGACGCCTTTGCCACAAAGATTTTCGCTGCGAGAAAAAAAACAAACCACCTCCCAAAATAACTTGGCATTCGTTTCCATATAAATCGCAAGCGAACAGGGGTCGAGTTAAGTTTGTTTTTATTAAAAAAAGGTCCACAGATTGTTTTACAAAATCGTTCAGAAGTGGCGATAGATGCGAGATTGAAATTTGTTTCGCGCCTTTTTATTTCGTCGTTCGCAAATAGTGGGTGCCGGGTGTGTGATATTTTTTCTGTTTTAAACAGGATTGGTTTCTGTTAACAAGAAATAAACGTGTGTAGTGTTATATTGGATTGAAACTGATACTTTTTGTATGTTGGGGTAATAATGTTGGTTTTGGTAAGGACACTCGCAAATTAACTACAAAAGGAATTTGTTTAATGACTTTATTTTGCATTTTAGTTAATTTTCATCAATATTCAATAATAGAGACATAAATCTCACTTATTATGAGTCTTCTGATTGTTCTGAACTAATTATGATGAATACCTATTTAGTTATTAATTTATTTTTTAGCGACTTTTCATAAAGTTGCATCTTTAACATTTTTAATACACGAAATCTACGAGGTGAAGCCATGTAGAATTTAATAGGAAACCCCTGATAGTAAGAAGTTACATGATTAAACATGAAACTGGTTTAAATTAACAAAAGCTTGAGATCGATCATTTAAAGTAAGATCCTTATTCCCTCTTCTAATAACTTCTGATACTTTAAAAGCTACTGGAGGTTTGTTTTCCTTAAAAATCAGAAGCCGATACCCGATACCGAAACAAATCCCCAATTTCGGGAATCGTCAAATTATTGAGGATCTAGCGTCGCCGGCCCAGCTGTAATAGAGTAACCTAACACCAGCTACTATTTCTTTGAATAGGGTTGACAAAAGCTTCTAAAAAACACTAATGAAACAAACACAAGGAAAAAGACTTCTCAGTTTATAAGATTTCTTAGTATGTAGGTAGACAAGAGGTTCTATATTTAGGAGGTAATAAGTGCCCTGAAAAGAGTCTGCTAATAAAGAAATTGAATTTTTGTTTGTTTTCATCAACAGCCCTTTACAGTCCACTGCTGGACTATGAGCCTCCTCCAATATAATTATTTATTATTGATTTTTGTTTGTTTAATAAAACATAATTATTCAGAGCAGGCGTGTGCTAGTTACCTCATCATCATTTCAACTAAAGATTAATGATTTCCAGTTAGGCCAGTTGGTAGAGGCCTGAATCCAGCGCCTTTCTACTACCTTTATGGAACGTCTGATATGTCGAAACTTAATTAATCGGTTTCATTAAAACATATCAGTTTCTCAACAACAAATCTCGCTTGCCTCTAAGATTCTTTCGCTCACTCATGATCGCCCAAATCAGTTGTTAAATGTTCTTAAATAATCCTTGGCTAAACATTGGAAGCGAAAAGTCTTTCACATAGGTACCTGTGATTACTAACCACCCCTGATAACCCCTCAAAGTAAGCTCATCAAGGTATGCTTGTGTAGTGTATTCACAATGGTACAGCCGTACCGAATCTAACTAATATTAGTTGAAACTTGAACTTGTACGTCGAATCGGCGAACATACTAGTAGAAGTCTAGATGTCTCCCAGCCCTGTGCCACACGGCACACAAAACATAAAGAACACGGAACATGATACTTCCAATCACGGTTTATTGGTCCAAAAGCAATTTTGAGCAGCCATAATAAATCGTAAAGCAATGGATTCGTCCTCCGAGAGTCGTTCCGATACACGCCTTCTGTTTGCACTTACAACGTTATGGATGTTGTTTAAAGTATATTCCAATTTTGAAATTGACAGACTAAACTGTCATTTGTTTCATAGATTAATAAACTAATTGCGGCCTATTAGAATCGTAGCAGAGCCACTCGTAAGTAGATATTTTTAGTTCTAAAAGGTTATACAATTCTGATGACTTTGGTATAGGTTCGATAGGAACATGACTGTGTTTGATGTGATTATGCAATTTTCATCGTAAAATGTGAAGTAGAGGAAAATGGGACCTATCATTTTACAAGTCATAATTTCAAACATAGAAAAGCCTTCCCCAAAAGCATTTTACATGTAAGTAAATGGAAAAAGAAAATGATTATTTATTCGTTTTATATAGTGGTTTGTTGATATGCATCATAAACTATCTATGATACCAGCATTATAGCGTCTAGTTTCTAATAAATACTAATGAAAAAGAAACCAAACCAAAATCGCAACACACAGACTAGACCGAACGATTTCAGCAGTGCAATATGGAGCAAACTTTCCACGAATTCTATTGAATATGTCTCGACACTGAAGCGAAAATGGGTTAGAGAGGAGAGCCATAAAAGAACCACTCTAAACACTTTATTGGGAAGAACTGGGAAAATGGCGTACAGACCAAACTGTTTAAATTTTGGCCGGACAAATAATGTAATCTGCAAAAAGAAATATCTAACCTAGCACTATTTCTACTTTAGATAACAAAATTACATCATAATATTTTAAATTGTGTTTTAGCCGTTTTCACTAGTTCTGAGAATTTAAATTAATTATACCTATAGCTTTTGCTTGCGGTTTCGATCACGTGAAATTCAGTTTTATTACAGAAAGTCCAATAAGTTGACATTTATCGCTGTAATTTAGTAAAATTTCATCAAAATCTTTTCAGTAGGTACTTTTAACGTGAGAGAGTGATGAAAATAGGTACATCTATACCCAAAAACTTTCATTCACATAATGTGAACTTTCATTCACATATTGATATTATAAGAATGTGAATCACATTCTTATAATATCAATAATAGATCGATGATAGGATATCCTATAGGTAGTGAGTAATAAGTAGGGCTTTTTCGAACCGTTTTACATGCTTTTTGACTGTCCTATTTTCTGATGTTACTACTACCATTTCAAAACGTAGGTTTGTACCCTCATTTAAGTATGGATTACCATGCATCCAGCATCCATCTGATTGCATCACGAGTGAGGGGCGGGGGGGCGTCTTACGATCCCATTTCAGCTGAGTGGCACTCCTTTAGCAAATACCCCCCACTTGTGAGGTACAGGCGTGGAGACAATTCGGAAGGATGGGTAAATAATTTTAATGTTTGTCCCTGATAGTTCGTTATCTGTCAGGTAATATCAAGTTTCTTGGAGTGTGCTATTCTCGGAGTTTTCCTGCGTGATCGAATCAGAAATGAGGAGATCCGTAGGAGATCCAAAGTGACTGACATAGCCCGCAGAATCGCTAACATCAAGTGGCAGTGGGTGGGGCACATAGCTCGTAGAGCTGATGGCCGTTGGGGCAGGAAAGTTCTTGAGTGGCGGCCACGAGCCGGAAGACGTAGCGTGAGCAGGCCTCCCACTAGGTGAACCGACGATCTGGTGAAGGTCGCGGGAGGTGCCTGGATGCCAGCGGCGCAGGACCGGTCTTTGTGGAATTCCTTGGGGGAGGCTTATGTCCAGCAGTGGACGTCATTTTCGGCTGAAACGAATAAACGAACGTACGAGGTGATAATGCCAGTTCCACTTTGGTTGAGGTTTCCGAGTGAAGCTAGCTTTGGTCTAATCATGACTTTTCAGATGAGATGCAAGCCAATACCTTCAGTATTGTGGATACCACGTGGCTCGTGCCTAATCCACTAAAACCCGACGTTGTCCTCCGGCGCAATTGAAACCNTTTTTTTTCAAAATAATTTAAATAAGTTAGAAAGAAAGAAAGAAATAGAATTTATTGAACACAGTACCTAAGCACAAATTATAAACAATAACAACACAAAACGATTATAAGAAGTTGGTATTAGTTTTTACTTATTACTATCATATGATACCTTTATAATATTATGTACCTGTTTTGTCTAATAATTGATTAAAGTAAGTAATTAAGAATTACTCATTGTTTTATTCCTAAAACCAACATCTACCAGCTGACACAGGTAATACCTAGCATATACTGAATTCGAATGGTAAAAGCTCGAAAAAATCGTCCTATTTTCAGAAATACTTACATTTACCAAATGATGTCGGTAAATCCTAAGACTTACACTTAAATCTTAAGATTAACCATAGTTCAAGCTTTTACAGTAACATATCCAATAAGTTTTTTCACATAAAGTGTCAGTTTGTCACATAAAGTACGATTAATTGACATTTATCGTAGTAATTTAGTAAAATTTCATCAAAATCTTTTCAGTATGTACTTTTAACGTGAGAGAGTGATG
Organism: Ostrinia furnacalis; assembly: GCF_004193835.3. NCBI lineage: Eukaryota > Metazoa > Arthropoda > Insecta > Lepidoptera > Crambidae > Ostrinia > Ostrinia furnacalis. The sequence continues at coordinate 8,323 of NW_021135411.1, forward strand.
AAAACAGGTACATCTATACCTAAAAACTTTCATTCACATTCTTATAATCTTAATAAGAGATCGATGATAGCATATCCTATAGGTAGTAGGTAGGGCTTTTTCGAACCGTTTTACATGCTTTTTGACTGTCCTATTTTCTGATGTTACTACTACCATTTCAAAACGTAGGTTTGTACCCTCATTTAAGTATGGATTACCATGCATCCAGCATCCATCTGATTGCATCACGAGCGAGGGGCGGGGGCGGGGGCGTCTTACGATCCCATTCCAGCTGAGTGGCACTCCTTTAGCAAATACCCCCCACTTGTGGGGTACAGGCGTGGAGACAATTCGGAAGGATGGGTAAATAATTTTAATATTTGTCCCTGATAGTTCGTTATCAGCTGTCAGATTTATTAAGATTCTCGGAGTGTGCTATGCTTGGAGTTTCCCTGCGTGATCGAATCAGAAATGAGGAGATCCGTAGGAGATCCAAAGTAACTGACATAGCCCGCAGAATCGCTAACATCAAGTGGCAGTGGGCGGGGCACATAGCTCGTAGAGCTGATGGCCGCTGGGGCAGGAAAGTTCTTGAGTGGCGGCCACGAGTCGGACGACGTAACGTGGGCAGGCCTAGGTGGACAGACAATCTGGTGAAAGTCGCAGGAGGTCCCTGGATGCGAGCAGGCCTTTGTCCAGCAGTGGACGTCTTTCGGCTGAAACGAAGAAACGAAGACAAATGTTAAGATTCAATAGGTGAGAATGCCAGTTCCTCTATGGTTGAAGTTTCCGAGTGAAGCTAGCTTTGGTCTAATCATGACTTTTCAGATGAGATGCAAGCCAATACCTTCAGCATTGTGGATACCACGTGGCTCGTGCCTACCCACTAAAACCCGACGTTGTCCTCCGGGGCCATTGAAACCGAGCCGCGAGATAATGTTCTAAAATTGAACATTCATCCGTCCTCTACAAAAGAAACCCAACAGCCGATATTGTATAGTTTTCCGTTCTTCTAACTTTTCTAATCTTAAAAGTCACGACAGTAATCAAAGTGAAACCTAGGCGCAGACCACCAACTTTTAGTTGGCCGATAGTTGAGTCGGGCTGTTGATCAGTATGAACATTTGTTTGGAAGTGCGCACACTACACCGATTTGGTATCGGCCGATTCTTCATACAAATTAGAATCGGGCCCAACTGTCGGCCAATTAAAAATTGGTGGTCTGCGCCTAGGCTTATAGGTAAGTCTATAAAAATTGAAACTAAGTATGTATTTCAATAGCGTATTTCAAAATANCTACGTATTTTAATGGCGTATTTCAAAATATAACCAGCAATACAGAATTCTATACTGCTGAAGCTTTTCATCAAGTACTAGCGGCCGCCCGCGACTTCGTACGCGTGGATTCCGTTTTACCCCCTTTTCCCGAATTTTCTTTGCTATAAACCTCACGGAGCCCGAGACCTTTCCAACGAATGCAAAACCGTGGAAATCGGTTCGTGCGTTCTGGAGTTATAGCGTCAGGGAGGAAAACCCGACTTATTTTTATATAGTAGATTTTAGTAAGTAGGTACTTACGTTTTGAAATAAGCCCCATGCACTTTTCTCCCCGATCATCCCGGGCGTCCCCCCGGGGTAGGGGGTGTTTGTCCTCCATTACACTTCTTAACAGCCCCCATTTGCGATGCGCGCTCAACAACGCTGATGTGACTACATAATGATCTGGGATTTAGAGATTTGCCAGTGATAGTCGCGTTTAGTAGGTTTTAGTCTAAATTTTGTTAATTGTTGCTAAAGTAGAAGCTAAAGGTATTGAGTATACCCATGTGTAGCGAAAGCGATGGACGGTCAAAGCATGCAATTAGCTAGCTAGATTAATGACTATAGGTGGCTATGACAGCCATGTTATGTCGTAAAACTTGCTAAACTTTAAGACTTGTGTTTAAAACAACTCTAAAGCATATTATCTAGTACGTAATATACTCTTGACTGGTTAAAATATTTAAGTTGAACCAAGCATAGGCTTGAGCATAGAGTTGTGTTAATCGAGTTTTCACGACTACAAACTAAGTAGATAATACCATGTACCTACATAATGTAGATAGAGAGTGTTGTATTATATTTTGGTCTATCCAGTTTCATCATTTTAGGCTTTAATTTATCTAATTTTTCACAAGGAAATATATGATATTCTGCTTCCATGTCGATCCGAAAATGCCTTACATTAGGTACGTCATTTCTTTATTTAATTGTAATAGGTGTTAATAAATCGATGAAATACACTATATATGTCCATCGCAATTAGCTGAAAGTCTAGGTAGGCCAAAATGTAGGTACTGGCTGAAAATGTATTAAATCAAATTGTCATTTATAGATAGAACACTTAGTACTTGTACGTAGATCCTAATATGTCACAGCTCCACAATCAAAATTAAACCATAAACAAGCGAAGTTAAATGGCAAAATTGGAAAACATCCAAACACCATTACGGTCCAACAATAGCTCATCAATGTAATTAATAACAGCAATTACAAACGTAGTGCCGTTCAAATTATTTTATCCGAGAGCATCTATCACCATTATGAAATCACCCCAATTAGTATGGGAGATTGTGTGATGTCATACACATACAAAAAGCTACTGTACACTCTGAAAAGTAAGTGTCAATTTTCATTGAACTTGGATGTCAGCGTGAAAATTATCTTTCCAATATGCTCTCACAACCGAAATTCGACTCTGTAGTTTTACTACTTCAGTTGAAAATGCCGTAACAAGTGGAACCCATAGATTTAAAGCGGAGTCAAACTCGGCGTGTACAGAGAGGCTGCGTGCTGTCTCTGTCTAACACCAGGGGTAGACTGCCCATCTCTCTCTGACTAGGCTCTATTGATTTTCCTTCGGATGCGGGTTTAGGAGCAAATCTACATAATACAATTTATTTTGAACATCTGAAACTGTTTTTGCTGTATATCTTGGAGGTAGAATGTGCCTTAACCGAGCGCTCCCTGGGTAGCAATCGACAGGGCACAATATTTATGAAAACCTGAAAAAATGTTGGGAAAAGGTTAGGGGAAGTTTGGAGGTGAAAAAGTGAAAGAAGGACCTTCTAAATTGTATGGAAATTGATTAGAATTATTTTGCGTGATTCTGTATTAAAACTTCTTTTGCTATGCATGTCGTAATATTCAATTTCTCTACAAACTTGTTCTATCAATGTTCCATTCTTATATTTTCTAAACCAGCCAAAAAGCTTTTTGTAAATTTAAGGGAAGTGTGCTACTTACAATTCAATCTAAAACCATTTACTCCAGCCTCTTTAATTAATCAGATGTCATTTATCGGAATAAATTAGGAAACTGACACACCAATTTTAGGCCTACTTCTAATTTCCAAAAACGGTATCATAAAATCTATTTAGAAAGGAATACTTACTTATTGAAAAACAGGATTTGAATTAATACACTTTTTACATTATTATTTATTTCCAGCAGCCCTACATAGCCTATGTCTATTTCAATAAAACGTAATTACATTTGCGAGTAAATACGCTATGAATTACTTTAACTAATTGAATGTCTGTTTACTGGGACTTTAACTAATACCACTTGGAAACCAATAGAATCTCGCGAACAAATACGGGGTTAAATTAAAATGGCGCGCAGTTTAAACAGTCCATAGATAATAAAATAAAAGCTGCCAAGGATGCTCTGTGCTTAATAAAGACGTTCCGTATAGAAACTGTATTATTTAGGCCGAGTTGCACCATCTTACTTTAACTTAGACAAACGTCAAAAATCTGTCAAACTCCATACAAAAAGCACCGGTTATTGTCATTTTTACGGTAAAATAAGGCGGTGAAACTTAACCTTTAAATTTATTCAGCGACAGATGCTGTTTAGAACTGTTAATACTCGTAATTGGCTGTGCTAAATAAATTAAAATACTTCGTTCGTTTCAGCCGAATGATGTCCACTGCTGGACAAAGTCCTCCCCCAAGGATTTCCACAACGACCGGTCCTGCCCGCATCCAGACTCTTCCCGCAACCTTCACCAGATCGTCGGTCCACCTAGTTCGTTCGTTCGTTTGTTTCAGCCAAATGACGTCCACTGCTGGACAAAGGCCTCCCCCAAGGTTTTCCACCAACATTGTGGAAAACCACCTAGTTATTATTACTAAATTATAGACATTTATCATCAGCTCAGTAAGTCGATTGAGAGGGCAGCCCGCGAAGTTTGTAGTTCACAAGCTTAAATTCATGTCGTTAAAGTGACCGTTTAAACGTTTTTTATTTGTTTATTTAAGTTATTTTAAGTAATTACGGTTCTACGTCCACACTGTGACAAAATATTTATACTGAATAGTCACGCCATTATTCAAATGATGCTTGCTTAAGTGAAACAGCACAGCGTTGAACAGTCTGAGAGCTCTGTGATTGGTTCGTGTGTCACCCTGTGCGTCCACGCGCACTATGAGACCTCATAGTAATGTTTGTAAATACGGGCGTCAGTCGCGTTGTAGGTACATTGAAAATTTTGGTAGTAACCTTCGAAGCTTTATAAACATTTCTAGATGATAAATTTATTTATTTTTTTACTTAAGACCAAGGAAGGCCAGGTTTTACATAATGTGACATTTCAGTAAGTAATTTTAATAACACAAAATCCAATTGAGGCGTTGGATCCCACTTAAAAATTGCAACGAACAAAAAAAGTTTCCTAACCAATCACGGGTTATTCATCAAAAAGATGACTGCATTAACTGCATTAAAGGTGAAGTGTCAAAGGCAGTTAAAATTAACTCGACCTTTTATTAAAGCAATAAGGAGCTTTTTTGTTCGATTCTCTTTAAAATCATTAATTAGTGAACCACCATTTTCAGATCCGTCCACGGTACGCTAACGCCCGGCCAATTACTTGGTAATATTAAAGTTTAATAGCGTAAAAGGTTCCACCCCCCTGCCCGGAGCTGTGAGTTAACGCACACAGAGAAAGGGGAGCGTTGATTGGTTGGCGGAGCGCGCATGTGTGCGAAGCTATTTGAGCTATGCAGATGTGGTAGAGGGTGTTCTGTTTTTGGAAATTTTGTTATGTAGCTTTGAATTGACCTTTGTTGAGAACTTTGATGTTTTGACATAGGTGTTTTGATTATAGTGTAGGAAGGAATTGTTTCAGGAAATTCATGAAATCAGTAAGAACCGATGAGAGTTACCGCGTACCGGAAAACGTAGCGTGGGACGTCCACCCACAAGGTGGACCGAAGACATCAAAAAGGTAGCAGGAAGGCGCTGGACGCAAGCCGCTACCAACCGGGCAACATAGAAAGCATTGTGGGAGGGAGGCCTATGTTCAGCAGTGGACGTTCTATGGCTGAGATAATGATGATGATAAGAGTTCGGTTGATTGATTCCTATATGAAGTATGTAATCAATTTTTACCATTTAGGCAACTGCCACTTTCTTATTGGAATCTTATTGGACAATGCCATTTCTCTCTAGAATTTGTCATTTAAGGCTGAGGCTCTAAGTGATAACTATTTACTACTTAATAGCTAAAAGTCGTACTTATTATGAGTACATGACTATTGCCTACTTGGCAAACGTTACTAAAAGCAATAAGGAACTAGGACTATGACTCATCTGTAGGGTTTCATAGCGTAAAGTGGGTAGGTATGTAGGATAGATTTACCTACCTATGAATCCGTATGTCAGTTACTTTTAGTTCAGCAGTCTCTTCTGATGCAATTAATATTTAAGTTCAAGTGTTAATCACATTTATAGTTGTCAGATGAACGAATCCGCATCAGCCTGTATCTCGCAGTAATGATTCGAACAGCCTCACACACCCGCGCCCATCGACCGCGCGCTTCAATACCGCGAATGTGCGGAAAGCTCGGGAAAGCTCTGGCATTCAGCGATTTGTGGAAAACATGATATTGATATTTTAATAATAACTAGCGGCCGCCCGCGACTTCGTACGCGTGGATCCGTTTTACACCCTTCATCTATCTTACACGGTTTAGATTTTTTCATACAAATGTTTTTTCCCGCTAACTCCCGTTCCCGTGGGATTTTTGCAATATTCTGTTGTAACTAAGCTTTAAGTTTACTAAGGTACCTGCATGCCAAATTTCAAGCGTCTAACTTAAGTAGTTTAGATTTTTCATACAAAAGGATTTTCCCGCTAATTCCCGATCCCGTGGGAATTCCAAAGTATAGTATAACCTGCCCAGGAGTATGAAGAATAATTGTACCAAGTTTCGTTAAAATCCGTCGAGTAGTTTTTTTTCAGTATCGATCACTAATCACCCTTATTTTGAAAATATATTTCATGTACAGAATTGACCTCTCTACAGATTTATTATAAGTATAGATGAAAAAGAATATATTATTATGGCATTCATTATACGAGGGGTGTTCAGAAAAGAAAATAATGAGAATGGGATCTTTCTAGCCAACACAAAAATCTAAAAAAAAGGGGTAGGTAGCTTAATTCTTCACCAGAAGCTGGTAAAAGATTCGTTTAAGTTCAACATTGCGTTTAAGCATTACATTCAACTGACACGACCTTATAATGTTTGTGTTACACAAAAGCCCGTCAAATTATTTTAAATAGGAACATGCCTACGTAGGTATATTTACAGTAAAAACCTTAGTTAACACACGAATCATGGACTTGTTACTTGGCAGAAGGCTACCTAAACCACTGAGTAAAACCTTCTCTTTTAGGCTAGTAATCCGGCTGGATTGACGCTCTAAACTTGATAGCTACCTACTTAGAAAATATTAGATTTAGGCTAACCTTTACAGACTGCAGTGGGTAAAAATAATTATGATACTAGCATGAGATTTCACAAGCAGTGTTATTCAAACAATAAGCTCCTCAACCATATAGGATTTATTAATTCTCTAACACCTGTATTCACAAACGATGCTTGCTTAAGTAAGAATCCAACGCACAGCGTTGAATAGACCTCTGTGATTGGTTCGTGTGTGACCCTGTGCGTCCACATAGTAATGTTTGTGAATACGGGCGTAAGTCCCCAACACTCGAAGGAATTTTCTTAAAATTGCATCCAGCTGTAAATCCAATCCGAATTATCACTGCGTTAAAAATAATCATTATCCAAATTGACGGATTGATAGACTCAATTCTGTACACATTAAAGAAATCAGTGTTCATATAAAGATGGCTATCACCCACACCCACTTTAACAAATGAAGTGGAATTACAGTATCACCACAGGATCAGAGTTAAATAAATTAATAGTGTCATATCTCCATTGGGGGTCATTTAGACCCTCCGTGAGAGCTGTGATCCAACCCGTATCTTTCGAGCGGGGGTGTAGTCAACCCCTCTAATGAATTGGATGATGATGTAGTTATGATTTTATTTGATAGTTTGTGAAAATTATGTTATCTTTTATGTGATTTAGAATACATAAAATGTGAAAGTTAGTGATTATGGTAATTTTTATCCAACCAAATAATGTTAACTTGAGATGATTTGCACTTAAAAAAATATCGTATTTTATACTCGTAGAATACCAGAATTATATCCTGGATTCTACCCTAGAGCATAACACAAGCGGAGTTGGTGCCATTTTGGTTCAGAAATGACCTAAATCGTGCACACTATCTGTATATTGTAAATAGTGTATTTTGAACTAAATATTTTTCTCATCAAATCATTTCTGTTAAATACTCGTACAACAGTTTTGTAGTAACAAGGTTTAGTAATTTAACTAGAACAAAACTATGAGTATTCGCATAGACAATTCTTATTGAAAAGCGCAATGATGTGTAAAATATACAATGATATTATGCGCATTTGATAAAATGAAGCTCGGAACAAATTCCCAAGTCGTTAAGGCGGCCAAATCAGGCGCACTGCAGCTATAATGGTTGGAAACACACGAGATTGTGTTTGGAGCGTGTCTGCTGAGATTTTTTTTCTTATAATTCAGTAATTCAAGTCATCCATCCGTCATCAGTCATCCAGGAAACTTATTTTGATTGTCTTTAAAATCTAAAATAACATAGAGGTAGGTAGGAAGTACTCTACACTAAGGTAGTTATTATACATAGAATATTTGTCATTAGCTTTTGTTTGAAGCTCCATTCTCGTGGATTTTCAGAAACTATTTAAACGTCATATATCTATAGCATTTAGCATTTAGGAATAATGTAGGAAGCGTTACGAGTATATTGATGAAAGAATTTTAGGATTCAGCTTAGTTATTCAATAGATTACTTCATTCTAGCAAACCTACTAACTTTATCTTTACTTTATGTATTTTTCCAATACCTGTGTTAGCCCTAAAGTTAGCCTTAGTTTTAGGCTTCAGATCGCACACTCGAACCAGAAAATTGTTTATTCTTATTACTATAACAATGTACCTGGAAAGAGTGTCTGATAAATAAACAGCAATTTATTTATTACTTATTTATTTGAAAAGTGTTGAAACAACGTCGCTATTTTTCAGCAGTTTAAAACCACATTCTAGTGGCGTGTGCACTCGCCACACGTTCCCGCATCCCGCAACATGGCTATCGATAGATTTGACTCGCAAATCGACGTCTCGTGCGTCGCCTAACACTAACTTGACGCGATAGATATCGATAAAGCAAAACGCGGTCCCGTTGATTTGGTTAAGAGTTGAGTTTACAAGTTAAGGGGGTGCTCACAGTGGTGGTATTATTTACTGTGTTTTAGCCAAGCCAAAAAATGTCCACTACTGGACATTGGTTGGGTTCTTATTGGCGGTCAAGCTGTAGATCCTGGCTACACAGGAGTTGCAGCGGTGAGAACGAGAGGTGGGAATGGTCTTGTACAGGACAAAGGCCTCCCCCAAGTATTCCCAAACGCCCAGTCCTGCACTGTGCGCATCTAGTCGCTTTCCACTATCTTCTTTAGATTTTGAATCCACCGAGTTTAGGCTTTGTTAATTCAGTTACCTACATTTTGGAGTATTATTTAATAGGGAAGTAATGTTTCTACANGTCTAACTTCCAAAATAAGAAAATGAAAAATCTAAAAAAAACATATGATGTAGTACATTACTATAAAAACTACCAACGAAAATTGTTTTGAACGAGATCTAGTAAGTAGTTTTTTTTTAATACCTCCTAAATCGTAAACCGCTTATTACCGCGTAAATCTTTCATACAAAAAACTTAAATTAAAAAAAAACATAAATCAATGGTACCGTGAGTCCGACACGCACTTGGCCGGTTTTTAGGGTTCCGTAGCCAAAATGGCAAAAACGGAACCCTTATAGTTTCGTCATGTCCGTCTGTCCGTCTGTCCGTCTGTCCGTCTGTCCGTCTGTCCGTCTGTCCGTCTGTCCGTCTGTCCGTCTGTCACAGCCGATTTACTCGGAAACTATAAGTACTACAGTGATGAAATTTGATGGGAATATGTGTTGTATGAACCGCTACAAAATTATGACACTAAATAGTAAAAAAAAGAATTGGGGGTGGGGCCCCCCATACATGTAACTGAGGGATGAAAATTTTTTTTCGATGTACATACCCGTGTGGGGTATCAATGGAAAGGTCTTTTAAAATGATATAAAGTTTTCTAAAAAACATTTTTCTTAAAGTGAACGGTTTTTGAGATATCAGCTCTCAAAGTCGTAAAAAGTATGTCCCCCCCCCTCTATTTTTATAACTACGGGGTATAAAATTCTAAAAAAAATAGAGGTGATGCATGCTAATTAACTCTTTCAACGATTTTTGGTTTGATCAAAGTATCTCTTATAGTTTTTGAGATAGGTTGATTAAATTGACATAATAAGTTTATTATATTTGCTGCTACGGAACCCTTTGTGCGCGAGCCCGACTCGCACTTGGCCGGTTTTTTTTCAAAATAATTTAAATAAGTTAGAAAGAAAGAAAGAAATAGAATTTATTGAACACAGTACCTAAGCACAAATTATAAACAATAACGACACAAAACGAATATAAGAAGTTGGTATTAGTTTTTACTTATTACTATCATATGATACCTTTATAATATTATGTACCTGTTTTGTCTAATAATTGATTAAAGTAAGTAATTAAGAATTACTCATTGTTTTATTCCTAAAACCAACATCTACCAGCTGACACAGGTAATACCTAGCATATACTGAATTCGAATGGTAAAAGCTCGAAAAAATCGTCCTATTTTCAGAAATACTTACATTTACCAAATGATGTCGGTAAATCCTAAGACTTACACTTAAATCTTAAGATTAACCATAGTTCAAGCTTTTACAGTAACATATCCAATAAGTTTTTTCACATAAAGTGTCAGTTTGTCACATAAAGTACGATTAATTGACATTTATCGTAGTAATTTAGTAAAATTTCATCAAAATCTTTTCAGTATGTACTTTTAACGTGAGAGAGTGATGAAAACAGGTACATCTATACCTAAAAACTTTCATTCACATTCTTATAATCTTAATAAGAGATCGATGATAGCATATCCTATAGGTAGTAGGTAGGGCTTTTTCGAACCGTTTTACATGCTTTTTGACTGTCCTATTTTCTGATGTTACTACTACCATTTCAAAACGTAGGTTTGTACCCTCATTTAAGTATGGATTACCATGCATCCAGCATCCATCTGATTGCATCACGAGCGAGGGGCGGGGGCGGGGGCGTCTTACGATCCCATTCCAGCTGAGTGGCACTCCTTTAGCAAATACCCCCCACTTGTGGGGTACAGGCGTGGAGACAATTCGGAAGGATGGGTAAATAATTTTAATATTTGTCCCTGATAGTTCGTTATCAGCTGTCAGATTTATTAAGATTCTCGGAGTGTGCTATGCTTGGAGTTTCCCTGCGTGATCGAATCAGAAATGAGGAGATCCGTAGGAGATCCAAAGTAACTGACATAGCCCGCAGAATCGCTAACATCAAGTGGCAGTGGGCGGGGCACATAGCTCGTAGAGCTGATGGCCGCTGGGGCAGGAAAGTTCTTGAGTGGCGGCCACGAGTCGGACGACGTAACGTGGGCAGGCCTAGGTGGACAGACAATCTGGTGAAAGTCGCAGGAGGTCCCTGGATGCGAGCAGGCCTTTGTCCAGCAGTGGACGTCTTTCGGCTGAAACGAAGAAACGAAGACAAATGTTAAGATTCAATAGGTGAGAATGCCAGTTCCTCTATGGTTGAAGTTTCCGAGTGAAGCTAGCTTTGGTCTAATCATGACTTTTCAGATGAGATGCAAGCCAATACCTTCAGCATTGTGGATACCACGTGGCTCGTGCCTACCCACTAAAACCCGACGTTGTCCTCCGGGGCCATTGAAACCGAGCCGCGAGATAATGTTCTAAAATTGAACATTCATCCGTCCTCTACAAAAGAAACCCAACAGCCGATATTGTATAGTTTTCCGTTCTTCTAACTTTTCTAATCTTAAAAGTCACGACAGTAATCAAAGTGAAACCTAGGCGCAGACCACCAACTTTTAGTTGGCCGATAGTTGAGTCGGGCTGTTGATCAGTATGAACATTTGTTTGGAAGTGCGCACACTACACCGATTTGGTATCGGCCGATTCTTCATACAAATTAGAATCGGGCCCAACTGTCGGCCAATTAAAAATTGGTGGTCTGCGCCTAGGCTTATAGGTAAGTCTATAAAAATTGAAACTAAGTATGTATTTCAATAGCGTATTTCAAAATATAACCAACAATACAGAATTCTATACTACTGAAGCTTTTCATCAAGTATTTTAGTAAGTAGGTACTTACGTTTTGAAATAAGCCCCATGCACTTTTCTCCCCGATCATCCCGGGCGTCCCCCCGGGGTAGGGGGTGTTTGTCCTCCATTACACCTCTTAACTGCCCCCATTTGCGATGCGCGCTCAACAACGCTTATGTGACTACATAATGATCTGGGATTTAGAGATTTGCCAGTGATAGTCGCGTTTAGAAGGTTTTAGTCTAATTCCACCTAAAGTAGGGGGTAAAGGAAGAGATGCTGTAACGGTAGTGCACTGAAATAAATTTTGAGTTACAATACTACTAGAACGATTAGTAATTTACAAAAAATGTCCCACGAACATTCTTGTAATCATCACAATTTGTCAATTCAGAGAAACGAGAATTTGTATTTCTTACAATGCAATTCTCGCTGTCACGTATAGCACGAGAATTTTGGTGGGTTTACTGGAATTCTAGTAAGTACTTTTTTCCGTGTGCTTTCGATACATTCTACACTAAAGCCTGTTTATGTAACAATATATTATCTAGATGTACGAAGTTTAATGATAAGCTGGGTTTACATGTCTGTCAGTCACCTACTTAATGTGAAACTTACTGAATTTTAAAATCACGGCTAAGCTAAAGCCACGGCTTTAAAATATCTCTTAGGTACGAGTAAGTATGTTAAGTCGAAATAAATATTCAAGCTTTTGAATGATTTTTATAAGGTTAAATCGAGTTTCACATAGACAAAAGTAAATAAGTCCAGTTTATTAATGTTTACAGGCTTGAATCAAACTTTTTTCGGTTCTCTTCATCATTATGAAACATCAGATTCAAGTTAAACTGATGAAACGCAGATTGCATTTGTTTATTGCAGATTACTCACAAAATATAGGTACTTGCTTAAATTCGATAATAGCAGGCTATAGGACTAATTATTAAACTTGGTTTTTGTCATTTAACTAATACCACTTACGTATACGTAGACCCTAATATGTCACAGCTCCACAATCAAAATTAAACCATAAACAAGCGAAGCTAAATGGCAAAATTGGAAAACATCCAAACACCATTACGGTCCAACAATAGCTCATCAATGTAATTAATAACAGCAATTACAAACGTAGTGCCGTTCAAATTATTTTATCCGAGAGCATCTATCACCATTATGAAATCACCCCAATTAGTATGGGAGATTGTGTGATGTCACACACATACAAAAAGCTACTGTGCACTCCAAAAAGTAAGTGTCAATTTTCATTGAACTTCGATGTCAGCGTGAAAATTATCTTTCCAATATGCTTTCACAACCGAAATTCGACTCTGCTGTGTTATTACTTCAGTAGAAAATGCCGTAACAAGTGGAACCCATAGATTTAAAGCGGAGTCAAACTCGGCGTGTACAGAGAGGCTGCGTGCTGTCTCTGTCTTACACCAGGGGTAGACTGCCCATCTCTGTCTGACTAGGCTCTATTGATTTTCCTTCGGATGCGGGTTTAGGAGCAAATCTACATAATACAATTTATTTTGAACATCTGAAACTGTTTTTGCTGTATATCTTGGAGGTAGAATGTGCCTTAACCGAGCGCTCCCTGGGTAGCAATCGACAGGGCACAATATTTATGAAAACCTGAAAAAATGTTGGGAAAAGGTTAGGGGAAGTTTGGAGGTGAAAAAGTGAAAGAAGGACCTTCTAAATTGTATGGAAATTGATTAGAATTATTTTGCGTGATTCTGTATTAAAACTTCTTTTGCTATGCATGTCGTAATATTCAATTTCTCTACAAACTTGTTCTATCAATGTTCCATTCTTATATTTTCTAAACCAGCCAAAAAGCTTTTTGTAAATTTAAGGGAAGTGTGCTACTTACAATTCAATCTAAAACCATTTACTCCAGCCTCTTTAATTAATCAGATGTCATTTATCGGAATAAATTAGGAAACTGACACACCAATTTTAGGCCTACTTCTAATTTCCAAAAACGGTATCATAAAATCTATTTAGAAAGGAATACTTACTTATTGAAAAACAGGATTTGAATTAATACACTTTTTACATTATTATTTATTTCCAGCAGCCCTACATAGCCTATGTCTATTTCAATAAAACGTAATTACATTTGCGAGTAAATACGCTATGAATTACTTTAACTAATTGAATGTCTGTTTACTGGGACTTTAACTAATACCACTTGGAAACCAATAGAATCTCGCGAACAAATACGGGGTTAAATTAAAATGGCGCGCAGTTTAAACAGTCCATAGATAATAAAATAAAAAGCTGGCAAGGATGCTCTGTGCTTATTCAAGGAGTTCCGTATAGAAACTGTATTATTTAAATATTCAGCGATAGATGCTGTTTAGAACTGTTAATAACTGGCTGTGCTAAATTGAAATACTTCGTTCGTTTCAGCCGAATGACGTCCACTGCTGGACAAAAACCTCCCTCAAGGATTTCCACAACAACCGGTCCTGTGCTCTGCCCGTATCCAGGCACTTCACACGACCTTCACCAGATCGTCGGTTCACCTAGTGGAGGGCCTGCCCACACTACCTACGTCTTCCTTATTACTTACAAAATTATAGACATTTATCACCAGCTCAGTAAGTCGATTAAGATCGATTAATTTTTGGTAGTAAACTTCGAAGCTTTATAGACATTTCTAGAAGATAAATTTTTTTTTTTTACTTAAGACCAAGGAAGGCCAGGTTTTACATAATGTGACATTTCAGTAAGTCATTTTAATAACATAAAATCATACTGAGGCGTTGGATCCTACTTAAAAATTGCAACGAACAAAAAAAGTTTCCTAACCAATCACGGGTTATTCATCAAAAAGATGACTGCATTAACTGCATTAAAGGTGAAGTGTCAAAGGCAGTCAAAATTAACTCGACCTTTTATTAAAGCAATAAGGAGCTTTTTTGTTCGATTCTCTTTAACATCATTAATTAGTGAACCACCATTTTCAGATCCGTCCACGGTACGCTAACGCCCGGCCAATTACTTGGTAATATTAAAGTTTAATAGCGTAAAAGGTTCCACCCCCCTGCCCGGAGCTGTGAGGTAACGCACACAGAGAAAGGGAAGCGTTGATTGGTTGGCGGAGCGCGCGTGTGTGCGAAGCTATTTGAGCTATGCAGATGTGGTAGAGGGTGTTCTGGTTTTGAAAATTTTGTGATGTAGCTTTGAATTGACGTTCGTTGGAAACTTTAATGTTATGTTAAATACTGAAGGATTTATATTTATTTATTTATTGAACTTTCAAGTAAGTACAAGAATTGCTCTTATAAGTAAAGTGTAATTTAAAATTAAACATTTTGAATAAATGATGGATAACTATTTACATTTCTTCGAGGAAAGTCATGAAATTATTATTGTCTCGAACTCTCATGATGAGTCAGTAATCATTATTGTTTGACATTAGCTACTTTCTTATTGGGATAAAGTCAAATAAACAAACAATTCTTATTGGACAGAATGCCATTCAGTTTTCGCTTCAGTTCGGTTTTGGTCTCCTATTTGAATGTCATGTAATTTTTACTTTATAGCTAGTCGTGCCGTGCCTATTATAAGTACAATGTATTGCCTACCTGTGAAATGTTATTTAGACGTAGGTAATCTGTACCTATGGTTTCATAGCGTAAAGTAGGTAGGTTCTCTTAAGCGACAGACTTACCAATGTTTCAGTTAGTTTCAGTAGTTTCTTCCGAGGCAGTCAATGTTTTCAAGTTTTAATAACATTTATAGTTGTCAGATGAACGAATCCGCATCAGCCTGTATCTCGCAGTAATGATTCGAACAGCCTCACACACCCGCGCCCATCGACCGCGCGCTTCAATACCGCGAATGTGAGGAAAGCTCGGGAAAGCTCTGGCATTCAGCGATTTGTGGAAAACTGATATTGATATTTTAATAATAATGAAAAAGAATATATTTATTATGGCATTCATTATACGAGAGGTGTTCAGAAAGTAATGAAAATGGGATATTTCTAGCCAACACAAAAATCTGACAATAAAATTTGGGCAGGTAGCTTAATTCTTCACCAGAAGCTGGTAAAAAATTCGTTTAAGTACAACATTGCGTTTAAGAATTACATTCAACTGACCACGACCTTATAATGTTTGTGTTACAAAAAAGCCCGTCAAATTATTTTAGATAGGAACATAACTACGTAGGTATTTCTACAGTAAAAGCTTTAGATATGACACGAGTTCTTGACTTGTTACTTGGCAGAAGGCTACCTAAACCACTGAGTATTTAAACCTTCTCTTTTAGGCTGGCATTTTGGTTGGATTGAAGCTCTAAAGTAGCGTTTACAGACTGTGGTTGTGCCTTTAAATAAATAAATAAAATAATATAATGGTGATAATACTTTCTGTCTTATATTGATTTTACTAGCATGAAAAGAGATAATTAATCTTGTCGTATTTTTTACACTTAGTACCTACATTCAGTGTTGTTCAAACTCGCAATCCAAAATCTTCGTAAATAACGCCCGTATTCACAAACGATGCTTGCTTAACTGAAATAGTAAAACGAACGCACAGCGTTGAAGAGAGCTCTGTGATTGGTTCGTGTGTCACCCTGTGTATCCACGCACACTGTGAGACCTCATAGTAATGTTTGTGAATACGGGTGTACTAAAATCGAAACCAGCTCTAGCTCAAATCCGAATGTCACTGCGTTAAAAATAATCATTATCCAAATTGACGGATTGATAGACTCAATTCTGTACACATTAAAGAAATCAATGCTCATTTATAGATAGCTATCACCCACACCCACTTTAACAAATGAAGTGGAATTACAGTATCACCACAGGATCAGAGTTAAATAAATTAATCGTGTCATATCTCCATTGGGGGTCATTTAGACCCTCCGTGAGAGCTGTGATTCAACCCGTATCATCCGAGCGGGGGTGTAGTCGACCCCTCTAATGAATTGGATGATGATGTAGTTATGATTTTATTTGATAGTTTGTGAAAATTACGTTATCTTGTTATGTGATTTAGGATACATAAAATGTGAGAGTTAATGATTATGGTAATTTTTATACAACCAAAAAAAATATTTGATGTAAAATATTCCCAAGATGACATGACTCGCAAAGTTATTTATCATATTATACTCGTAGAATATTAGAATTATGCTCTAAGGTAGAAGAACCCAGGACATAATTCTAATATTCTGGTTCAAAATAACCTTAATCATGCACACTATCTGTACATTGTAAACAGTGTATTTTGAACTAAATTTATTTTTCTTTCATTGAAGTTTCTAACTCTACACGCCCTCAATTCACCTTAGTCAAAAAATATGTGGCTTGGCCGTTTCTCTACCGTCCATGATGATCATTTCTGTTATACAACAGTTTTTGTAGTAACGAGGTTTAGTGATGGAACTAGAACAAAACTATGAGTATTCGCATAGACAATTCCTATTGAAAAGCGCAATGATGTGTGAAATATACAATGATATTATGCGCATTTGATAAAATGAAGCTCGGAACAAATTCCCAAGTCGTTAAGGCGGCCAAATCAGGCGCACTGCAGCTATAATGGTTGGAAACACACGGGATTGTGTTTGGAGCGTGTCTGCTGCGATTTTTTCTTATAATTCAGTCATTCAAGTCATCCATCTGTCATCAGTCGTCAAAGGAAACTTAATTGAGTACTATAATGATTGTTTTAAAAATCTAAAATAATAACATAGAGGTAGGTACTCATACGCTAAGATAAAAAAATCATCCCTGATTTACATTTAGATCAGGTTACATAGAGTTACGTGACACTAGCTTTTTTTTACAGCTTCATTCGCATGGATCTTCAGAAACTACCTTTGTTGGCATCTAGGAATAATGTATCTAGGAAGCTTAGCTTAACGTAGCGTATATTGATGAAATAATTTTAAAACTTACTTCCTTACTTAAAATTTATTTTAGATTACTTCCTTCTAGCAAACTTACTAACTTTACCTCAGGATATGGATATTTTTCCAATGTACATAAAAAGTGTCGAAACATGTCGATATTTTTCAGCAGTTACAACCACATTATAGTGGCGTGTGCACTCACCACACGTTCTCGCATCCCGAAACATGGCTATCGATAGATTTGACTCGCAAATCGACGTCTCGTGCGTCGCCACAACACTAACCTGACGCGATAGATATCGATAAAGCAAAACGCGGTCCCGTTGATTTGGTTAAGAGTTGAGTTTACAAGTTAAGGGGGTGCTCACAGTGATGGTTTTAGTTCTGTATTTTACACAAAGCCAAATGATCGCTACTCTACATTGGTTGGGTTTGTATTGGCGGTCAAGCTGTAGATCCTGGCTACACAGGAGTTGCAACGGTGAGAACGAGAGGTGGGAATGGTCCTGTACAGGACAAAGGCCTCCCCCAAGGATTCCCAATCCCAAACGCCCAGTCCTGCGCTATGCGTATCTAGGCGCTTTTCACGACCATCGCTAGATTTTGGAACCACCGAGTTTAGGCACTTATGGTTTATGGTTTAAGACATTTATTTCTCTAAAAGAATTACATTCACTTACAAGAGAAATACAAAATTATATTATCTGTTAATTTAGTTACCTACCTTTTGGAGTATTATTTAATAAGGAAGTAAAGCTTTCTACAGGAGCCAATTATTCTGCTGATATAATTTTAATTAAGTACCCAGTTACCTAGACTGAATTCTGCGGTGAAGTTAAAAAAAAGTTATAAGTACTGTTATGTTAAAAAATCTTTTAGTTAGCTCTATCTTGCTGCTCCTATATCTACTTGATATTTTAGTTAACTTTAAATGTGCATTAGATAGTAGTAAATAACATTATAAAGCTTGCAGGAAGGCTCTGGATGCAGGCCGCTACCAACCTATTCAGCAGTGGAAGTCCTGTGGCTGGTATGATGTGATGATGACGTATTTGTAACGAATTTTTTCTACTTATCTTCTTCTTAATCGGGCACTCTTGTCAGCGTGGTCGTGGTTGCGCTGACGAGTTACACGGTGGGGTGTTCGATATCATCTACGAGCGTAGCTCTCCTGGCGATGCGCGTCCATTTCTGACGGTTAGAGGCGTCGTGAGTACACTGAACCATGGTAGACTCAGAAGCCTTTGTGATGACGTCTGTCCAGCAACGGGTGTGCAGCGATTGCATATACTTAATACTTATAAGATTCTTGCCAGTGTGGACGTGCCCCATAAGGAACGGGTCCGATTATACGCCACCATACGCGGCGACTTCGTATTTGAACACAATCGCCCGTCCGTCTGATTGACGGCAGCGAAAAACAATATGCCTTTTTGCAATAACTGTGGGTGTCAGCAGTTATTTGTTTGGTTTCCACGGCTCTTGGTGCTGTTTTGCAAATGTTGGAGGAAAGAAAAAAAACTAAGCAATGTCTTAAAAAGGTCAATAACACTAGAGTCCGTATTAGAAAACAACGCTAAAAGATCGCTTCAATCTCGGTCATAGATCATGAATTTGTGGCATCTTTTGTAGATGTTTGTAACAAAAATGATATAGTCTTATGTACCTACTGTCTACCTAATTTTAGGTATCACAACACAACTATAAACTAAAGAAAAACCTTACTGAAGCAACAAAAATAAAAATAGCAGTTACTAAAGAAATATCGTAAATCAGCAGTAAAACTAGTTATCTGATGTTCGTGTGTCACCTTTTTTTAATTATTAATTTATTTAATGAATACCTACCTAGAGTGAGTTAGTAAGTGCGTATAAAAAATGTATGAACATTTTAGTTTTTGAACGTTTCCCGCTAGGGGCGCTGTACAATCCGTCATACTTTTAATGTCATTTTTTGACGCGCTCACTAGTGAACGCGTTTGATGAAAACTCACACTAAGCCCTCTGTGCTATTAAGGAACTCTACGTTACATTTTAGACGTTACAATTTGTTTCATAAACTTTTTATTATACACGTTATGATCCCCCAACATATTCCATTGTTAAAACACTAAAAAACTCGACACCGCCATGATACTTCCACCCAGTGAAGTAGACTCAGTAATAAATCTAATAAAATAGTTCTGCTTTGTAACCTGTCAGTTGGGTAAAGTCAACAAGCCCCGTGGGGTGAAATCAACCCCACGAGGGGTAGAAACTACCCCTATTGTCATGTTATGGGATTGTCGGCAAATTGAGTTAGGGGTAAGCGTTCAATTTTATTGCAATTTTTGATGGTGTAACGATGGCATGGGCGGTATGTTTTATGATAATTAGCTAGTTGCAGTTTTGGGTGTGTCAGGAATAAATAATTAATTTGCTTGCAGTTTGAGGTTAGGGGGCGTCCATAANATCTTTTTGATGCACTCGTTGGCAACAACGTTAAAGCACACAAAAAAAATGTTAAATATTACTCCAAAACTATTAAATTTCGGATTTTTTTTAATATCACGTGAGATTTGGGGGTGGGGGAGGGGGTCAGGCAAAATCTCACCAAATCTCACCAAGGGGGGCGGGGGGGTTGAAAAATAGCCAAAATTGTCTCACGTAATTTATGGACGCCCCCTTAGCAAGATGTGCTAGAAAAAAATATTT
This sequence comes from Ostrinia furnacalis, assembly GCF_004193835.3. Classification (NCBI taxonomy): domain Eukaryota; kingdom Metazoa; phylum Arthropoda; class Insecta; order Lepidoptera; family Crambidae; genus Ostrinia; species Ostrinia furnacalis. The sequence goes on from NW_021135411.1 coordinate 28,568, forward strand.
CATTTTACAAGCTTTTATTAACTTCTGGTGTCTATCGTCAAGTATTATCTATATCTATACTTCTATACTAATATTATAAAGCTGAAGTTGTGGACCATGACGCTCAACCACCATAAGGAAGCTATGGTGTTAGTGCATCTAATTTACACAATTTTGGTTTGTCTATATATACTGGGCAGGGTAAAAAACTTCGTCACCGCGATGCAGGATTGTATGCGCGGTGGAGTTTGCCATAGTAAGATCGTAACAGCGCCATCTGTTGGTACGGTTTGTAGTGGCGCAATTTATTAATCACAGTTTGTTTATTTGGTTGAACGCGCTAATCTCAGGAACTACTGGACCAATTTGAAAAATTCTTATTGTGTTGGATAGTCCGTTAGTCCCTGAAGNGATGAAGATTTCATGACATGGTGGACATGATAGGTGTTTGAGTTTCTTCAGCCACTTTTTCTTAGCATCAGCCGATCGATATGGTTATTTATTATTTATTTACTTATTATAGACCTTTTTTCTACATTATTTTATATTTCTACATTATAAAAAAGGTTTTATCTCTTGTGCAGACAACAGCATATCAGACTATACACTTGTATGACAACTAAATAAGTTACTACAGTGTTTAACTTGAAGTTCCGTCGTCTGTATATTGCCTTTTTAATTATCTTTACATTGTTCTCTTAAAATATTTACAAGAAAACGACCCAGCATCATTTTTTTCGGAAAATAAAAATAATATCCACTGTAAATTTTACTTATCAAACAAAAGTAAGTTAACTCAAAACACTCTTCTCAAACAAAATAGGAGATAGTTTAAATTAAAACAATACTATTTAGAAACAGGGATTATCATACTGTACCTGATTTTAGGTGAAACGTGCAAAACTACACGTTTTGTATAGAATAACATTGAAATGAAATTTGTTCCAACAAAACTACGCCAACTAGAAATTCACAAGTTGATTCATCAAAACACACTCAACTCAAAATAGTAACAAAATATAAGTTATTTTATCAAAAAAAACTGGAACAAGTCAAAATGTTCTGGTTGACTATTGCAGAACAACTCATCAATACTGTTACTACTCAAATTAACTCATTATATATTTTCTGCTTAACTGTAACAAATCTAAATATCCGCGTTTTCGTTTATTTTAATACGTGCACTCTCTGATACTAACGAAGGTCAACTGACAAAACGCTTGTTTAGGTGGAAGGGGTTGACAAGCGTTGATTCAACAAAAGTAAGTTATCGCCATCTAGCGGCAAATGGATCAAGGCTTTATTAAACCTGTTATGTTGGAAAGATGCGTATGATAACCGAGTATCCCAACTAATATTATAAATGCGAAAGTAACTCTGTCTGTCTGTCTGTCTGTCTGTCTGTCTGTCTGTCTGTCTGTCTGTCTGTTACGCTTTCCCGCTTAAACCTCGCAACCGATTTTGATGAAATTTGGCATAGAGATAGTTTGAGTCCCGGGAAAGAACATAGGATAGTTTTTATCCCGGTTTTTGAAACAGGGACGCGCGCGATAAAGTTTTTCTGTGACAGACAAAATTCCACGCGGGCGAAGCCGCGGGCGGAAAGCTAGTTTGAATATAAGCATAAGTCAAAATTGACAATTTTTGAGTTGTCTCAGTTTAGATCTAGGTGTGCGATATTATTCCATTGTTAAAACACTAAAAAACTCGACACCGCCATGATACTTCCACCCAGTAAGACAGACACAGTAATAAATCTAATAAAATAGTTCTGCTTTGTAACCTGTCAGTTGGGCAAAGTCAACAAGCCCCGTGGGGTGAAATCAACCCCTCGAGGGGTTGAAACTACCCCTATTGTCATGTTATGGGATTGTCGGCAAATTGAGTTAGGGGTAAGCGTTAAATTTTATTGCAATTTTTGATGGTGTAACGATGGCATGGGCGGTATGTTTTATGATAATTAGCTAATACAGTTTTGGGTGTGTCAGGCTGGGAATAAATAATAATAATAAAATCGTTTATTTCCAAGAAAAACTATTTCATTTATTATATTAATCTTGGAATCCACACCTAGGCAAGCCTGTGTCATGGAGGCATCATTTTCATTTTACAAGCTTTTATTAACTTCTGGTGTCTATCGTCAAGTATTTTTTTTTTGTATAAAATAGAGTCACATTTACATGGAGACTATGCATGGAGACATTTTTGTTTTTCGTGACTTGAAAAAGTTAAAAACCAGCCAGTAATAATTACCGTGTTTTTTTGATAAGTAGACCTCTTTATCAGCAATTAACAATCTTCCTTTTTCAAATACAAAAAAGTATTTGTCATCGATCTTCATCTGTTTTTGTGTCCTTTTGAAAAAGGCGAGGGAATTCGCTACACACAGGTCTTCTTTTTTACCGCGAAAGTGGCTAACGGTACAAAGTTTTAGAGGTTTTGGCCTTTTTCTCGGACTGGCAACTTTCTCACATAAACAAAGTCTAATTAGAGTCATTTTAAAAAAGCACGTAACCTCGAGTTGACAAGTTAATGCGGCTGCCGTCCCCAGCAAGAAGTCGGAAACTAATGAAGTGATTCGCACCAGCCACGTTCTTAGAGGCTGTTTACACTTGTTGTGTTATTTCCTGTCATAACAGGGTGGGTGACATTTAAATCGTTGGCATTCTTTTAAAGTAAGACTACTCATGATATGTCCATTCCCTGAATATAAAACAATTCCAAAGGTAACTGAGTTTCTTCCGCCAATTCTTCCCAGCAACAGCCGAATGTTGAGTGGTAGTAGAGAAAGCTAGGTAGCATATTTGGAATAATTTCCCTGAAAAGTTCCTACATTCTAATAAATAATTTGTTGTTTCAGGTTCTTCGATGGTGTAAAGTGTCCTGATGACTATGATGGATTATTGCTGCCGTGAGGTGGGGCATGTCAAGTATCTTATGGTAAGTGCTTGTATTTTTTCTTTATTGTTTATCTTATGTGCGAATTATGCTTTAACTTAACAATTCATAATCTTATTATAAAATACAAATAAAATATACATGTAAAATCTTAGATAGATACTTTGAATATAGATGTATTCTCCAATCAACAGAATTTATGATTCAAAAAGGGGAAAATTCTTTTTAACTCTGTAAGCTTAAAAAGCTCTCAGGCTCAAACTAGCCACGTCATACATATTATGCCTTTATCTGACACCAAAAAAAATATTTTTTATTTGCTATCTGTATTATTGTTAATCCATAAGCTGTATGTTTTCTAACAAGAGAAAAAAATAATAAAAAGTGCGAGCGCAAAATAAGGACACACACTTTTCGTTTCTACCAAAATACACACAACTTAAATCTAATGTAAAAGCTCCTTTAACAGATTGAAACAAACTCAACCACGTCCATTGTTTAGCAGTTATACGTTTTTTGCTGGCCAAGAATAGTCGTGATAATTTACAAAGTGCGTCCCGCGAAATGTATGGAAACGGTTCGTGGATTCTGTCAAATACCGCTATCCAAAACCGATTTGGATCGGCTGGAATCTAGGGAAAAACTGGGTTGGCGATACGTTTTAAAAGAAGGGTAAAGGGGCCACTAATATGGTTAGGGGCTTAACAGTGCTGAAACTTGATTCGAAATATACGTCTTANACGTCTTATGGTGGTATCCATCGCAACTTGGCGGGCACTGCTGTGCTCCCAGATCTTGTGCGCAAATCAGCAAACCAATAAGAATTAAAATATCTTGAATCAATATTACTATCTATTAAAACTGCATTAAATCCACTGTGAAGTATAAAGCACTGATAGCGCGGGAACCACTTTGTTTTAAAAATTACAATGGAATGTAAAATATCTTTATTTAATTTAAATAATCTTTGTGGAAAACCTTGGGGAAGGTCTTTGTCCAGCAGTGGACGTCTTTCGGCTGAAACGAACGAACGAATGGTGAAAAAACGGTTTCTGAATCTAATATTGAATACAAACATACTTTTTTTTACATGATACTCAAATGTTTAGCCAGTTAAAGTTCTTTAACGTAAATTACTTTGGTTACGATCGTTAAAACTACCATCCACCGAAATATAGTCATTTCTGTGGTTTAATTAAAGTGTGGATGGTCATTAAGTTCCTTAGAACTTAAAATCAAAATACAATAGAACATAGTGTAGGTACTCGCAGATATCCATTACCACTACGAGAACTGTATCAGAGACCAGATCTAATATGAACCTTATTACTGAAAACAAAGGCCCTTTATTTCCAATTTTGCCAGCTCCAGATAAGCGTCTTCAAGAATGTCCGTCTGACTGACGTTTTAAAATGTCTCAAAGCACCGTCAATAGATAGGTGTTTACACCGCCACTTTGAGGCGAGATGCGTAAAAAAGTGGCACCAGACACAACTGGGATAGATACAGTAGCTATCTGTTCTTTAGTGCCCGTTTACACACTTGGTTAGGTACCTATACAAGGTCAGATCTGCAGGAGAACCAAAGTGACCGACATAGCTCGCAGAACTGCTAAAATCAAGTGGCAGTGGGCGGGGCACATAGCTCGTAGAGACGGTGGCCGTTGAGGCAGGAAAGTTCTCGAGTGGCGACCACGGGCTGGAAGACGTAGCGTGGGCAGGCCTCCTACTAGGTGGACCGACGATCTGGTAAAGGTCGCGGGAAGAACCTGGATGGATCGGTCGTTATGGAAATCCTTGAGTGAGGCCTTAATCCAGCAGTGGACGTCATTTGGCTGAAAGCCTGAATGAAATGAACGAACGAACTAGGTCAGAGTTCTTCAAGAGATTAGTAGCTCGCTGGGTTTGATCGCCGTAAAATAGATCGTCTAATCGCTAAGAGTTCGTAGCATACCATAACTTACATTATAACCACGCCAGACTGTCTGCCAATAGGGAGAAATGGCGGCAGAGTTGAGATAGGGTAATTCGACATCCAGGAAACGAGAATCCCCCATTGATCTATTACAAACCGTTATTTTTGTCTCTGTCGCTCATGTCAGCGGGTAGATAGATATGCGAGGCCAGAGTGATAGAGGATTTTACGCCCGTATTCACAAACATTACTATGAGGTCTCACAGTGCGCGTGGACGCACAGGGTGACACACGAACCAATCACAGAGCTCTATTCAACGCTGTGCGTTCGATTTGCTGCTTCACTTAAGCAAGCATCGTTTGTGAATACGGGCATTAGACACAGACATACTCATATGAAAGTCATCTCGCTTTTACGATTTAAAGCTTCTTAATTTAGTACCTATTCATATTAAAAGGTGCCCACTGTATACCTTTTCATTATAAACTCAGTATACGGTGTTTAGTAAAAATAAAACACGTACACACGACGAGCGAGCCCAACAAATCTGCTAAACTAAGGCTTATTATACGCGAGCGACAAAAACGCGTTCGGGGCGACATCGAAACGCGAAGCTCATAAATAAATACATATTGTGGGGTGTGGCGTAAGAGGTAGGAAATTGCGAGTTAGGAAAATAGATTTGAACACGTTTTCGTATCGTAAATAACGTTCAAAATGGGGTATAAACTAAAGCACACGCTTGAGCAAATAATAAAATACTCATTACTCCAAATGAAATATGCTTACGAATCTTATCGTTACACAAGCAACATGCTTGAACATTTAAATTGTTTTAAAATGTAAATGTCTTCATTTATGTTTTTCTTTTCTTTCGTTACATATCAAAGACACTTTTCATAAAACTAAAGTTTATTACAGTTTTACAGTCAGCGTCAAAGTCGTGACAACCAAAGTGGCGAAAAAGTAACACAATCATAAAACAAAGACGTGTTGCGAACTTTTTGGCAACTTTACAATACCTCCTATATTAGAAAGCGTTGACGAGTCAAGCAGTGTTTTAAATGTACATACTCATGTATTTAACTAATTAAATGTGATTTTTTCANAAGGGATCGATGGTGAAAACGGGCATAAGGCTCTTACTTTAACTTTGATATACGTCAAAAATCTGTCAAACTCCATACAAAAAGCACCGGTTATTGTTATTGTTACGGTTAAAGTTACGTGGTGGTGGTGCCTATTTGTTCCAAATATTACAAAGTCGTGACACCCAAAGTGGTGAAAAAGTAACACAACCTTATACAAAGACGTGTTGCGAACTTTTTCGCATCTTTGGGTGTCACGAGCTATTTTGCGCTGACTGTACAATACCTCCTATATTAGACAGCGTTGACGAGTCAAGCAGTGTTTTAAATGTACGTACATACTCATGTATTTAACTAAACGCGTTTTTTTCATTGTTCAAACACGCTGTCGCCACCTCCTGTCTCCTATCCCAGCCGTAAAGATGAAAGACAACACCGCGCTTGCCAATGCATGAGGCATCAAGAAAAACCTGTGAAAGCCCTCGTAATGGCTGCAGAACATTTGTAAAATTATACCGCGGATTGTCTGGTGACGCGCGTCACCGGATTTATGTGGGCAGACGGCGTTTTTTGTCGCGAGCGTGCGGTGATCCTTAAATTGTTTGACTTATATGTTTAATTTATGATTTGATAATAAATATTGGTGATGTGCTGATATGAGGAGGAATTTGGGGTTTTAAAAGTCTGAAACTGTAGAGTCTTGAGTCATCATATCCTGCATATTAGATAGCCAGTTCCTCTGTGGTTGAGTTTTCCTTGTTGAAGCTCGCTTCCACGTTCGGCCTGATCATCACTTTCCATCAGGTGAGAAGGCCTATCTCGCAAAGGCTCTAGGCTACAAGATTAATGTATAATTTTGTGCTGTTATCCATATCCTTAGTAATTTGTGTAAAATCTTTATAACTCAAATATTTGCTTACTAAAGCACTTGCTCCACTGTGAAAGAGCTACAAATTAGATAAGAGTAGGTAAGAAGAGAATAAGCACTAAGCAGTGTTCAATAGTTCATCATCATCATCATCTCAGCCATAGGACGTCCACTGCTGTACTGAACATAGGCCTTCCCTAATGCTTTCCATGTTGCCCGGTTGGTAGCGGCCTGCGTCCAGTGCTTTCCTGCTACCTTTATGATGTCGTCGGTCCACCTCGTGAGTGGACGTCCCACGCTGCGTTTTCCGGTACAATACGTTTCAATAGTTCGCTCTCTCTTTATTTCACTTAAATAGCTACTGTATTGTTCTTCGCAGTGGACTTAAATTATGTGTTTGTGTTATAGTGTCTGAGTTTCTTGCGCTGCTTCTTCTCAGCACTGGCCCATTTATTGTCCCGAGGCAGAGGTAGGGTTAATACTGGGACGCGTAAACGTGCTTTTTAAAAGCCTACTTGCAAAAATAAAAGGTTATGAGTTTTTTTTAGTTTTTGATATTTAAGTGTGAACAATATTTTATCTTGTTTTCACACAGTCCATCTAGTAGACCAATTTATAAGTGTGTTCCAATTTCCATAATTAATCATACAATCCAATCCGCATTATTTATGGTGTTACACTTTAATCTGTTTCTAAAGTGTTTGTCCGAGCACCATCAATTACTGCACCATGCGAGATCCCACACCGATCCCATGCTGCGATACCACGTCGATCATGGGGTACACAAATAAAACGTTGCGACTTCATTTTGTATATTTTCCTTGTCAAATTACCTTATTATTTGAGCTGGGAAACTGAAAATCCTCCTGAATTTCCTGGTAAAAGTAAATATAGGTTAAATATTGAACTTGAAAGTATCTATCTAGATACTTTTTTCTTACGTAAAAAAATAACTGGATGTCTTTGGGGATAATGTCTTTTTATTTAAAATTAAATAACTACGGAAATATTGACCAAAGTTTTTCTTCTCGTATCACATACTTACCTACAAGATGTATCCGATTAAAGATACAATGTTTTTAAGACTGCAATATTGTCTTCCGCAAAAAATGGTAACAGAAATCAATGAACAACATACATGTGAACATGTTTATTGAATCCACGTAATTTTTTAAAGTTTTTACCTAATTTTTAACTAAGTTGGAATACTTAACCGCTTGAGTCCCAGACGGCATTCATTAATGTCATAACAATTGATTATCTATTGTGTCTAGATTCGCGGGCCTTGAAGGATTAATTGTCCACATTATCATAAAACGGGTAGCATAATAAACATTTAGGTCACATCCAGCAGTAATGTTTCATCCAATCATTAATACATATTAATGCTCTCAATCCTCAATAAACACACTTTTTGCGGCCGAACAAAAACCGTAGACTAAATCATTACCGATAAAATCTATCACAGGCCCAAATACCCAACACCTTCGCCTATTAAAATTACCAAAATAATAGGCGATTAATCAGGCGCACAAAAAGCGACCAAATTTACGAGCGCTGTCAAAATAAATATAAGTTGAGATCGGCTAAGCAGATCGTGTTCCTTCAAAGACCAAATTTAGTTGTTTAACAAAACATTACAAAAAGAAAAGTCGGGGTTTTTTATTAATTGGCCCGCTATAGTACGGACCGTGAAGGTGTATTATTATTATCGGGAGAAATATATGCGTGTGCCCATATTAACGCCTGGTTAGATTTGTTTTAGGAAGGCTCGGCGGACAGTGGGAGAGTGAGTGAGTGAATGAGGCTTTTTTGACGAAACTAGCACATAGTTTCACTCGCAATTCCGTGAATAAGTAATAAAGAGTGAGACTCTCTTTTAACTTGGAGATGTAGGGTAGGGTCCACTTACTTAGTGTTATTTGATTTTTTGGAAGAACATTTTTTGCTTAACTCGACTAGATAACTGCTGTCTGTCAAACTCAGTTTGATAAAAATAAGTTTCAAACCAAAGCCTGAAAGTTATTTTTAGGTTTGATGTTTGTAATACGTAACCATTAATGTTATTTAAATAATCTTGACTAGGTATTATTAAACAAAACGTCAACTAAAACTATTTTTGATGCAAACGTAACTTTTATTAGAAAGAGAATTTGTTCTCAGTTAGTTATAGTTACCTTTACACTTTGGAATGAGTGAACGAACGACCGAATGAACCAGCTCAAGCGTCCCACTGTACGCTGCCCTTTCGATGTTATCAGCGCGTTCCGAGAAGGACATGTGTCGACCAATAAACTAATTGGTCTTGGAATGCTCGCGCAGCGCCCAAAAAATTTATTTTATTTTATTTTATTTACGGCGATAAGCCCGCGAAGCCGTAACGAAACACTCGCGCGGTATGCGATCGGATCTGCTGTGGGATGTCTTAATTAATTTATATTTAAACGAAGGATCTGGCGGTAATTAGGGGTCGTAATAAAGGACATTGGCCATGGAATGGCTTGGATTGAGGCCTTTTTAGTGTAGCTTTGAAGTAGAGCCTGAGTCATCATTTATATCATATTCAGAACGTAGGTACTCGTACGCCTACCTACATATTAGGTATATTGTTAACTAGCGGCCGCTCGCGACTTCGTACGCGTGGACCTCGTTTTACCCCCTTAGGGGTGGAGTTTCGTAAAATCCGTTCTTAGCGGATGTCTACACCCTATAAGGAACCTATCTGCCAATTTCAAGCTTGTAGGTGTTAAAGTGGAAAGTACTGGAAAGCCTTGGGAGAGGCCTTTGTCCAGCAGTGGACGTCATTTGGCTGAAACGAACGAATATTAACTGTCCCGTTTCCTACTAAAAAGGAAAGTAAAATATTATCAAATTAAATTCGGTTTCCGCTCATAATATAAGTTGGGAGCTTAAATTATAGCAGGTATCGAGTGTCACTCATACGATAAGGGCCGCGACACCCTGCGATGATGTACGGCGGAGCCTTAACGTGGTTTGATCGTATCGGATATGATACTCATTCATTTTGAATGTTTTTTGATTGTATGACTGTTTGGTCACATTATTTGGTTTTTAAACATGTTACAGAAGCTAACAAAGAGTAGTAGTATGAAATAGGCACGAGTATTAAATCTCTGATTGACTACTCATTCCTACAGTTAAATAAGCCTTATGGTAGGCTTCACCTCAGATGTTAACTCGCGAATTAAACCACAAATAACATAAGAAAAGGCTTAATGGACTTCCATAACAAAATCGTCATCATCAACAAAAAGAAAAAGTTTTTATGTCTCAGAATTGCAACAATGTGATTATATCGGTCCCATATAAATATCCTACACATAATTCTCACCCAAACAGGGCATAACAGAATTAAGTTTTAACATCATATCATTAAGTCCAACTCATACAAATCGCCAAAAGTATTTCGGTTTAACGACAGCCATTTTGAGCCTCCATTTTGTAATACGACAGTATTCTCGAGTTATTAAATAATTGAAAAATACAACCGAGATGACCGAAAAGATATGACATTGAAGATACAGCTGAAATGGAAAAGCCAGGACATTATGTTTTTAGTGGGTATCACTGTATACTTTCTAGTGGATATTCAACAATAGATTCTATCTTCTGCTATCAATCCTTCAACTATTATTGTTGTAGAATTATTTGTTGATGACTTGTTTCAGGTGTTTTTCAATATTTTTCCTTCTTGTCGTATTATTGACAACAAACAGTGCCAGCCGAAAACTCTGCTACAAGAGTGGCGTTGCCGCGTTGTCAGTAGCATTATTTAACTCTTCCTGCGTGCCGTTGTAATTTTCCTTATAATGTTTCTCATCCAAATTCGTGTCGTAGGTTTGTTCTTGGCAATTCGTTATTAAATTACGAGTACAAACTCTTAACGATAACTGGAATTACCTCAAAGTGATTTATTTTCCTATTTGTGTGTCTACATGCGAGCAACTAGTGAACGAAGAAAGTAGGAACTTAAAAAATATAGAGCAAGGCGTAATGTTGATCGACTTATTTATTTATTTAATTAAATAACTCATATCTCTAACAACTAGCAACTATCTATCAGGTAGTTATCCACTACTACACGACATAATCCACTTACTGGTTTGATAAATGACTTTATTAAATAACAGTGTTTGAATCAACATCAGAACTGTTTGCTTTACCTTAGCTGTGTCACACCGATGGTCCCCAAGATAACTTTTATGACATTTAATATTTGTCGAGAGGGACATTAAGAGACGCATTATGAGAGACGCGGGTTAATAACTATTTTGTTAAATAAAAATTCATTTTAATTAACATTATTTACGGCACTATTTCGCTTAATTTCTGTCTCGGAGAGAGCAATTTTTAAGTGTGTTTTTTATTGGTTTGTTTAATAATACGAGACTATTTACAAGGCTCTTATGCTAATAAAGTCTAATTGGTGGAAAGGCTTCCACTCTCGTAAACAGTTTTTACAGGTTTAGTTTTATTTCAACACATTTCATAAATGAACGACAGATAAAAATACAATTAAAAAGTGTTACAATTATTAATATTTTACATCGACACATTTTAATAAATGAAAGGGACGTAAAAAACGGATTATTTTTGTTACAACCACACTTACGACGTTAACGTTTATTATTTTTAATTGGTACAGACTTTTAGGTCTGTATTAAGAATACAAATTATTACACTCAAAATTCTTTACATGACTGTGCTTGGTTGAATCTTGATATTTAGAGACAAATAAGGTTGAACTCCATTATTGAGTAGAGTTTTATGCTTTTTTCACCTTAGCACATGTCTATAACTTGAAATATAGCAACAAATACTTCTAAGACCATTCAAAATACAACGTGCTCTTTTTTAGTTCCTGGAACTCTAGGGTATTAATAAGACCACTCCAAAGAATGGAATGGCATTACATTTTTTGTTAAATTCAACAATTTTTTTCGACTTATTTTTTCATACGAAATTATTAAAAAACTTTATTTTTCACTGAAATAATTCATAATTTACATACACTTATCAATAAAAAATCTGCACAAAAAGACTAGGTGATAATTTTGAAAAAAAAAAAACTAGATTGATGATACTACAATCTAAATCAACTTGGTATCTCCTAAATCTAGAATCCACAACAAATGGAGCACGTTGTATACAAAAAAAAAACGTTGACAATTTGCGGCGCCTTAAAGTGGCAAATGTTCAGTCCAAAATAGGCGTTATGGATCACCCGTATACAAAGCCAACTGTACCTTTGATTTATTAATACAGATAACATAAATGGTGCTTTAACCACAAAATGGTGACCCTAGAAAGCCTTAATGAGTGTTAGTTGGAATCCAAAAGATAAGGTAATGTTCCTAAGATACCACAATAAAAAAGATGTTGCGGGTAATTATGTGGGTAGATTCTAATCAGACGTTTAATTTGAGATAAATGTGGCACTTTGTGAAACTGTGTGAAAACCGGGATTTCTTCAATCATTTTTAAGGTAAATGATGTCATTTATTTTTAGGCGAAAAGTTAAAGTGCTTGCCAGTGAAAAAAAGTTATTAAATCAAAATCCAAGTTTTTATTCAGTACTTACGCCCTTTCCAGGGCACTTATACACGTCCCAAATAAAGCTTGCCCTACCACCACACTATGGCAATAAGTCTCTACTAAGTACCACTCTTTTGATGGATATTTTAATTGGGTCCGATGTTTGAAATATCGGAGATATTTGTAAAACTTAGTACCTATAATACGCTGTTTTAACACTTTTGCTCGCGGCTTCACCCGTAGGATAAAAACTATCCTATGTTTTTCTCTGGGTCTCAAACTATTTTTATACAAAATTTCCTCTAAATCGGTTCAGTGGAAAGGCGCTGGAAAAGCAGAGCTACTTTCGCATTTATAATATTAAATTTTGGTTTCAAATAACTTATTTCAAAATTATTGAGAAAGTTAACAACTTTCATAAACTGCTTGATGACGTGTTACCTGACGTAACAGATGACGTGTCGATGGTGACTGATGTCAGTCCGTCAGGTCAATCGGCAAGATTGATCGCAACGCTAGTTTGCGTGTATTCCTCTTTCTTGGATGATTGAAGATGATATTACAGAAGGCATTAAGGATGCAGGCAGGATAAGTTTGATTGGGTTAGTAGTTTGAATCAGAATCAGAATCATCATTTAATTGAATAACCTCCTCCTTTTTTTGAAGTCGGTTAAAAACTAATTCGTTAAGTAAAATATTTTTTAAAGTGTAAACTCTATACAATAACGACACTTATGGGATTGAGCATTTTACGACACTATAGATAGAGAGTGGGCGTTAAATGGAGTGACATGGTAGAGTAGATAGAAAACTAGGAAAATCAACAAGTCAACAAACGACGTTATAAGAATTATGTTTGTCATTAAATCGAGTGATGTTCTAAAAATTTAATTATTGGTGAAGAATAAACGTATGTAGTAAAAGACTGTGCACAAAATTGACACCGTTGGGGTAGTCTTATAAAGGGAATTGAATTCAGTAGGTACTTTTGACTCGAGAGAGTAAACTCTTTAAGCATTGCAAGGGAGGCAAGTTTACCAAATGCCAACTAAAGTTGTAATTTGTTATAAATAGTAGGTACTTACTATCTATCTCTATCTATTTAAAGAAATTGCAGAAAAAGATAAAATAAACAAACCTAGGGTTCAATCTCAATACTGTTATTCTACAGACTGTTTTTTGTTCTGGCAGACAGACAGACATATTAGTGAGTTAATAAGAAACTCTCTGACAAATACCTTTAGTTTGTGTTTTATCTCAATCTCCTAGTAGGTACAGTGGTGGAGAGAATTCGCATCTAATTTGTTGGGTATCAGGTATTCTTACGTGAATTACAAAGATAAAAACATCAGAGCTAGGTACTGCCTACTACTACCACTTACCACCATATGACTCCGAAAAACGATTAACATCTATATCTGTCAACAGTCAACACCCATTGAAAATCAGCGTCCTGGTACATACTTTTCCGCTGAGTGGAAAACCTTCTGTCACAATATTTTTAGTCATTGTCGTCGTTTCAGCCAAATGACGTCCACTGCTGGACAAAAACTTACCCCAAGGTTTTCCATAATGATCGGTCCTGCGCTGGCCGCATCCAGGTTCTTCCAGCGACCTTTACCAGATCGTCGGTTCACCTAGTAGGAGGCCTGCCCACACTACGTCTTCCAGCCCGTGGTCGTCACTCGATAACTTTTCAATATTTTTAGTATTTTTGTGTAATGATTTTTTTATTTGTATTTTCTCTCACCATATTTTTGTCGAATTATTTTTTAAAATGAAGATATTATGCGACAGTTTTTAAAGTTATCACTTTAATTTTCATCCTAATAACGACTGCATTCGACTGTACAAATCAGTGCTGCTAATTATCATATCCCGGCGCTGACGGGTGAGTGAGCTCATAATTGAAACCCCCCGAGCGACGCTAGCGCCGCGCCGCGGATGCGCCTGCGCAGCTTTGTATAAGCTGAAGACAAGTACTTATAGACGACTAGCTTTTGCCCGCGGCTTCACCCGCGTGAAATTTAGATTGTCACAGATCGTTATAAATTATAGTCTATATGTTAAACTGGGTTATAAACAATACTGTAAAGTTTCATGCAAATCCGTTCGGTAGTTTCTGTGTGAAAGAGTAACAAACATCCAGACATCCAGACATCCAAACTTTCGCATTTATAATATTAGTAGGACAGCATATGAAGGTAAAGGTTGTGGCATCTTATGTAGTTGGAGTAAAGGCGATGTTTAAATAAAAATGTTAGTTGATGTACCTACTGTCGTTTATAGTAAAAGAGGAAGTTCGTTATATCTGTATAAGTGCTCTCAAAAGGGCATACATAAGTACTAATAGAGTATTTTAGGCTCTGCTTAAAAAGCGTTTGAAATCTATCCTAAAATCTATCGAATTATATAACCATAAAAATTAGTCTAATTGATCCCAGAGGTGAGCCCAAAGTGAGGTCTTTTTTCAAGTCACATTTCTGTTCTGTTCAGTTCTGAGTGTGTAAGAAATATTTTTAAGCTCTATCGACGAATCTGATTGAGCTATGTCAGATGGCAGAGGTCTAAAACAGAATATCTTTTGGCATTAAGTCCACCTTTTGCCATTTGTACAGTTGAAAGAACATAACACTATACATTTATGATTTCTGTTTCATTTATCATCATTATTAGACCTACTTATGATAAGTGTGCCGCTATATACTCGTATAACAACTTCATGTGCAAAGAAGAATAAACAAAGAATACTAAAAGATTGATAACAAAACATATCAGGAACGATCTCGTAGAAGTACATTTAAATATTGATCTCGAAACCTAAAAACAATGTTTGCCCATGACTCAACACATACCAAATTGCATTTGAAACGTGTTCGATAACGATCTCCGTATCATTATAATGATTTGATGATTAACGACAGAGATCGCGTCCGTAATGATGCCTAATGATTCCGGTTTGTTTTTGTGAAACAGTGTGTTTGGTGCGTTTAAATGTTTGGGTTCTGTGGGCGGGCGGAAAAACGTTGGTAGCGTCATTAGGACGTACAACAAGATTGATTATGAATTAAATTGGCCAATGTGAGTTTAGGCAATGAGGATAGACTGACATGAACTAGCAAGTAAAAAAATCAGTCAAATAACGTCCATTACTGCTACTGGACTAAGGCCTTAGGAAAAAGTATTGAGGGCAGGCCTCCCAGGCCCAGTAGCTTCATATACATTTAATAAGATTATAAGGAAACCTTTGGTAATGAAATAAAGATTATTATTATTGACATTTAATAAGAAATTTTAACTTTTCAGGAAAGCTCGTATTATGAAACGACGCATAACGCTCAATAAACGCAAGTATCCTACTTGGATGAGTAGAATAAGGCCTAAAGTAGGCTATTTCAATAACTAGACATATCTTAGGCTGGCTTCGGTTTTTATTAATTTTGAACAGCGTTTCATACATAACAATTTTGTTAAACGTAGCAAAAAAATACGGAACCCACCACTCTATCTCGCGTTACTCCTGCCAACTTATTGTTACATATCAATATGATTCATTAACACTGCATGAGTGTGCAGTCTGCTCCTGACCGACGTGATTTATAGACACCATAGATGGCAAATATGCGGTAGCGATGGTCGGCCATGTTTTAATTGCTGTGTCTACTTTGTGTTTTTTAACTGGACAAAAGTGTCCTTGTTTGGACCATCTGCCTTGGGAAATATATCTAGGTATAGTCGGCATAAGTTTTAATATTTCAATCAAAAGAATAAGATAATATTTTAATTATACCTTCAACGCACTTAACAACTGCATGCAGGAAGATTTAATGAAGGATACTGACAACGCCATTCTTGTGGCGGAGTTTCGGGTTGACGCTGTGTAGGTTTGTTGTGACACGACAAGAAGACCGCTGTTAGGTAGGTATAGCTCTTAGCTTGACTGGTGGAGAATGCTTTTAGCATTAAGGCCACCTATCAATAAAGTTGAAAGTCATTTTGTGAAGCCGTCTAAAGAGACTAACGTTGTGAAAGTATTTTAATACATAAAAGTAAAAAAATAATTGTTCTACTAACGTTGTACTCTGCGTGAAACTTTAAATAAAAAAAAGACATACCAACTGAATTGAGAACCTCCTCCTTTTGTTGAAGTCGGTTAAAATAAAACTCATAAAAAACTCATAAACTCATTTACTTTTGCAAATAGGCTTTTTTAAAAAGCACTTTTACACGTCCCAATATTAACCCTACCACTGCTTCGGGACAATAAATGGGCCAGTGCTGAGAAGAAGCAGCGCAAGAAACTCAGTCACTAGTTCAGTCACATTAATAGATATAGTATAAGTACTCAAGCATAGCTGAATTTGGAATAATGCCGCGATAATACCGCGTTTTTTCATTATTTTATAAATTATTATATGAGCTAAATAACTGTAGGATTGTTTATTACAGCAATAATTTTTAATTTATTTATATGCCGTTTGTAACCTATATCCGTTATGCTTTTATCACCAAATTTTCCGGGTTATGCGTCTATAATCTCATTAACTTCTCATTGCTCACAATTGTAACGTTGTAGTGAATCAGTAACAGATTTGATAGGCTCTCGATTACTACACGACTTATAATTGGACTGTACATTCGAATACTCGATTTAACACATTAAAAAGTACGATTTACATAAGCCGATTCCACAGATTACTCGTAGAGGCACGACTTGGTCGAAAACATGGTTGTGTGTAACGACATTTTTTATTTTTTGAAAGGTGGCAGGCGTGTTTGTTTAATTGAAGAACCAGCTGGCCAGTTACAATAATTAGGAGTGATTGGCAATAATGAGGTCTTATTATGATTGAGACTACAGATCTTAGGGTTTGGTGCGCGAGTCGCAAATAAGCGCCAATGAAGTCATTCTTATATCACCAATTTCTTTTGACCAGCTCTACAACATTTTTTTGTGTACCTATCAGAATTGAGTACAAGCTTTTGGAGTTTGACAGATTTTTGACGTTTGCTAAATTTAAAGTTAGATGGTGCAACCCAGCCTTAGATTAAGGTTTAGTCACGTGATGGCAGGTCTTGGTCCAGTCCCAAAATATAAAACGGCCGATCCGTAGATATAAAAGCGATCCACCAGCCAATGACCCCAAAACTAATCACGAATCGAAAAAAATCAAGTGAAAACAACATCATAATTCAAATATGCTACGTCGAGCGTTGAACAAACACTCCGGAGCGTGACTGTTAATATCTTTATCCGTTTTAAAATATCAAATTATAATATTAAGCATTCTCAGAGTGGCTTCATTTATTTGCTGGCTACAATGGCCCCCCGGGGTGAGGGTCCAGCCATAGTTTAGGAGGTACCAGTAAGTGCAGTTTCGTAGGTACAGTAAGATGGATGCTTAAACACAGTTGTACTCGTATTTAGAAGCATTCGAATTACGAATCGATGTGCTTGCAGGTTTTAGATTAGTAATCAAAAGTATGCGGTATCCTCAAATAAAATATGTAGTTGCTTAATAGAAAATGTCAGTTAACTGTTGCACAGTTCGAACCACGATATCCCTCTTCCACCATCATGCCACTACAAGCTATCTTAAGGTCGTCAGTCCGTCAAGCGGGTAGGTGGAAACCTCAGTTTGCACAATAAAAATCATTTAGACCAGAGGTCTAAAATCATTTAGACCTCTGTTTTGTCTACCTGATATTGTATCTACGATGTTTCGCATGCTTAAGAGCTTTGTGGCTTTACGAGCTATTCATAACAATGTCACTTGTGGGATACAGATACTTGCTAATTAGATAATTGTTCATTCAGCCCTTGTAGGCTTTAGGATTTTATGATTTCTGGAACACAATCTAGTCCTCGGCTGTTTGCAATAGTATTACTGCATAATCTTTGACTGTGGCACAAAGCTGCAAGGCGAGGCGTCAAGCGATGGCTACCTAACCCTGGATCTGATACGAGAATGGCCCACGTTTTGGACAACTTGTTTTGATAGAGCCGATTGTTTGTCTATCAATGTTTAGGCCTAAAGGGCGATGTAGAGATTGGAGTTTCGATTGTGTAGTCGAGCTGATAGAAAATGTTCTTTTTGAGAATTCGTTCTTGGATATTCTTCGCTTTATATGAGGCTGGGTAGTAAAATTCTCTATTATGATTCATTTAATGAATTATTCCTGTAATTTAAAAGTTATTTCCATTATTTTTGTTACCTTTTGAAATGGAAAATCATTTTTATGATAAAAAAACAATCTGTTAAAGTGACTCCAAGGATTTGTGTACCAAATANGAAGAATAATGTATTAAATAAAGATAGGTGCCTTCCTACGAGAAGGAGTTGTAGGTCTGACTTTCAGTTTGATCAATCAAATTCAGAAAATGATCTTTTATGATTTGCTAAATATCGTGTTGCTTGCATCCAGTCTTCCAAGATTGTTAAATTGTGACTTATTAAATCGGAGCTGTGATATTACATCCTAGCGCTAACATTTAATTATTATCTATAACGATTACTCCGTCTCACCATTTCCCTGCCCATGATTGCTTTTAAAATCGACTCACCAAACCGTCAACCGCTGATTAAAAGCTCTCGGTTAACCTCTAACCATTAGTCAAGTGCTAGTAATACCCAATACTGAGTTTGACAGTTAAAAAACGCTACCGGAGCCCGTAACAACATCATTAGCTGGACTTTTAGTCCGAGAGCAAATAGGCGTTAAGCTTCGCCTTATTATGGTGGGGAGACCAGGCTTTGGCAGAATTAGGGATATGGTAGGACACTGGTCAAAAATATGATTGATTTTGCGCCAGATAACCTCATGTTCTGTGTGCCTTGACTCAAAGAAAGGCATAACCTTGAGTTGAATAATGATTGGTAAAGTCCGCCGTTTGAAATTTGTAAATTCATTCTGTTCGCTGCGAAAACGACACTAAAGTTTGAGGCGCACTTGGATTATTTTTGTCAGTAATTAGTAAACATAATGCAAAAAATACTAATATAAAAAGAACCTTAACTTTCATTTTGCGTAACTAATAGAAAAAGAAACAATCTTAACTTTCCATTTATATTATCGTTCAGAAGACTTTTGTATCAATCTTTGCTAGAACTGTTGTAAAGTATCTCACTCGTTTCTGAAAATACGTCTAGCTGAGTGAGAGACCCAACGGCAAAACAAAAAGAAATGTAGATTCTGAAAATTAGCAGTCCCGAGACATTAATGAACCCATGGTCACCAATACATAACTGCTTGAATAAACATCGTTAACAGTGATAGATATGGGTAGTTATGAAAATAAACCAAAAGATCGCTTGCTTAACGAGCTTGACTACCAAATTATAACATCTCCATCTACACTTCTCTTCATTCCGCATACATCACTGGTTTTTACCGCTGTATTTTAAGTTTCAGTAAACGAAATACTCAATGTATACTGAATTAGGTGTTGGTATCGTGATTTTTCTCAAATTGGTGGTCACCCGTGGTGCAAGAGGATGATACCCCGCTGTGACGTAATAATTCTAAGTTTATCCCTTTCGCATCAATTGAATGTGGGTTGTTTTGTCTCTTTTTCTCATTGACAAACAGTTTAGTGGCGTGATTGCCTGCTTGGCTAAGAACGGTTTAGAATGGACACGCAATTATGTGTAATTGGCGGAATTAAAGTTAATTTGTTGGTATTTCTAGACGTAATTAAACACGTAGATTTAATATTTAGGAATTTACTTGCCTGTGTAATGCAGAATTCAAACCGGATTGAAGTGGGCTTAAAATTTCAAGGAGCTTGGAGTACTCGTATACTAGCTCATAGAACTGAGGGCCATTGAGACAGAAAAGTTCTCGAGTGGCGACCACGGAACGGAAAATATAGTTTACGTAGGCCTCCCACTCGATGGACCGACGATCTTGTGAAGTTCGTGGAAAACACTTGGATACGAATACGAGCTGCTCAGACCGGTCTTTGTAAAAATTCGTGGGTGATGCCTTTGCCCAGCAGTGGGTGACGTTTCGACAACTACAATGATTCTAACAGCGAGATTTTAATGTTCTAGCGCTTCGAAAATACATTTAACCACAAAAATGTTCTCACCCATTATACGTAATTAGTTTACTAACTGTATTCTTTCTCGTACGTTTAGTAACAACGTCTGACGTCATGTTCCACCCTGGGGCTTCCAATGCAGCCCGTATAAGTCTATAAACATTTTACCTAAATACTTGAAAACATCTTAGGCCCAAAATTTTGCCCAAATCCTTAACATTTAGGTCTAAATTAGCATATTTTAATGTGCAAGTTTAGAAATTATGTCTTGTAATAATATTTTTGGTGCCTTTTTGGAATGGGGTATAATCGCTGCCTTCTAATTGGCACTTATATGCTCGGTTGTGTTTAATATAACTTGTGTATTTTGGTGCCATATAATTATTAACATTATCATAATGAATGTTGCATTGAATGCATAGTTAAGTCTTATGATTGAAGTCAATATTATCTTTTTAATTAGGTTATGAATCATTATCATCCTTATATCCCATGGCTTGCCCATTGTTGGATGTAATTTTTTCTCAAAACTTAGTACGATCTTCCCCTGTTTTCCACGAGCCATTGCCATCTTCTGGACTAGCCACAGCTTTCTTTTTGACTATCCTGGTACTCATAATAAAAGTAACCAAAAGAGTCTGCCTATTTTTGGACTATAAGGCGCAGTGTCGAATATCCAAGTACGAGTACTTATTTCTGTTATCTATTTTCTTATGTTCAAAAAGTGCTAACAGTACTTGTGTAAGTAATAGCTTTAACTTGCAATATTTTCGGTCGATTAGCTACTACTCTTTTGTATCGTTCGTTCGTTTCAGCCAAATGACATCCACTGCTGAATAAAGGCCTCCTCCAAGGTTTTCCACAATGCACGGTCCTGTGCTGCCCGCATCCAGGCTTTTACCGCGACCTTTACCAGATCGTCGGTCCACCTAGTAGGAGGCATGCTCACGCTACGTCTTCCAGCCCGTGGTCGCCACTCGAGAACTTTTCTGCTCCAACGGCCATCGTCTCTACGAGCTATGTGTCCCGCCCACTGCCACTTGATTTTAGCAATTCTGCGAGCTATGTCGGTCACTTTGGTTCTCCTGCGGATCTCCTCATTTCTGATTCGATTTCGACTCTTTTTTGTATGGATACCTAATAAAAGTATTTATGATTAATTAATCATAACAGCTCTATCACCCCGAGCTCTATGGTTATTATGACCGGCCCCCGACTCGCGTGTGAAGTACGGACTTATGAATTAATTACTTGGAGAGCGTCATCCCATTAAATGTAGAGATAAGGTTGCGGACACACGATGAGGTAGAGCCTGCTCTGGTTAGGTGCTATTGTAAGGAAAATTGCTGGAGAGAATCCCAACTAATATTATAAATGCGAAAGTAACTCTGTCTGTCTGTCTGTCTGTCTGTCTGTCTGTCTGTCTGTCTGTCTGTCTGTTACGCTTTCCCGCTTAAACCTCGCAACCGATTTTGATGAAATTTGGCATAGAGATAGTTTGAGTCCCGGGAAAGAACATAGGATAGTTTTTATCCCGGTTTTTGAAACAGGGACGCGCGCGATAAAGTTTTTCTGTGACAGACAAAATTCCACGCGGGCGAAGCCGCGGGCGGAAAGCTAGTAATCTATAATTTCTTGCTGATATTTTACAGATTTTAAATATTTCTATCGATCTGTACCTACTCATTATATTATAACTCATACTCATTATAACTTTGGAAACTGCTGATTTCTGTCCTATTTTTGTGTGATTTTTTACCTCTGTATGAAAATTGATTGTTTCCCAAATATTGATATGTTAATAAATAAATAAATATTTGCATGATACTCCTTAATGCACTCTACACATGAAAATTCTAAGTGGAAATTATAAAATGTATTTTTTCTATTTTCTATAAAGTATCACTCAATAGACTTGACTATAAAATATACGAGTAAAGATACATTCGTTAATTATTTATCTACAAAATCATATCGACACTTTACACTATACAAGTACATACAATATTGCACTATAGTACTAAAGATGTTACGGTGTTTCACTTTAATAGCCATCGGCCCATATATAACTAAACAGAGTTTAAGGGTCAAAATATAAACAGTGACCCAGATCATTGTCCTTAATTTTATATCATTATCCCTTTACCTGGAAATAAAAGAACATCATTTTACATTCATTTCTAAAGCATTTTAAAGGTCAAACATGAAAAGTGCACTCTAATCGCTTTTTAATCGTCATTAAGGTTGAAAAAAAACAACTGAACTTTTGAATTATGTGCATTCTCGATATTAGTAATACTATTTTGACATTGACAAACTTGTTTTATGTTCATTTGCTATTGCAAAATGTATTTTATACCGGACAAGTTAATAATGAGTATTACCGTAGTACTTATTATTATTCTGTGGTATTACGGCCTTAGTCCAGCAGTGGACGTCTTTCGGCTGAAACTAACGAACGATTGGTTGTTGATATAATATTCCTTTTAATATAGCATAACTTTTTTGAAATAGCAATAGTACGAGTATAACTGTATATTTTTCCACAAAATCTCTTATCTCCGTTAAGTCCTCTAGCTAGGATAATTAAGGTTCACCACAATATACCAGCTCGGGAATCGAATACTCATACGAATGGACAGATCGAGAATGACGACCTAAATATCAGGTATTTATCATAATCCTTATTTAAATAAATATACAGATACTACAGACACCTAGCAATAAACTGATAATCATATCAAGATTTTATATCATAATTAAGATTTCATTTCAATATTAAGTAATTTAATTAATAAGGTTTTACGCCTATTACTCGTTTTTGTATAAATTGGTTTATGACTCCAAAGCGGTCTTAACCCGCGATCAGTCGCGTTGGGTCTATACGACCCCAGGTAGAGTTGCTTTCATCTTGCTTTTTATTCTCCTTTTAAAATCTAAATTTGAACCTAAGCATAAAAGCTGTAATTACGAGTAGGTACTTTTACCATTGCTACGACACATTATACTTCGTTTGTTTCAGCCGAAAGACGTCCACTGCTGGACAAAGGCCTCCCCCAAGGATTTCGACAAAGACCGGTCCTGCGCCGATCGTATCCAGGCACCTCCACATCTACATTATATGTACTTACTTCGACATAAACAATCAAACAATACTTTCTTGATATTATGTTCCTTCTATCCAACCAATCTGGGAATTTATTATTGACTCTATATTTAGAAGTTTTGTGGCTGAAATGACGATAATAATGATAGAATAATATCTCTCTACATCAATACTCAGTACAAGTAGTATTGAGTATTTTTGTAAAGATTCCATTCTTATGTTTTTGAACTCAATTGGGACTAAGAGGTATTTCACGAAACGCACCTACTGAAGCGCACCTAAACTATTCCTCAAAGCGCACCTATGTTTATTATTACTATAAAGATTTTGAAGTGTATGTCTACTAAGATCAAAAAAGTACCAGGGCAACATGACATAGGTGCGCTTCGAGGAATAGTTCAGGTGCGCCTCAAATTGGGTGCGCTTCGAGGAATACCTCGGGAGTAATGGTTTTCATGTGTTTAAAAAAAACTCATATGGGGCACAAAAGACCCAGAAGTCGTGTAAACAAATTGACCCCGTCTCATAAAGGTTAACACTTTGTAGATTACTTTATGATTGGCTATATTGTTTATGGTACAATCAAGAGCGCTGATTGGTGTAGAAAAAATTAAGCTCTTAACAGGATTGTCTGTGGTTTTATAGATGTTTAACGGTTAGTTCTGAATTGGGAACAATTTTAATGAGGCGATTATTAGTAAGGCTCTTTATCTTTATAAACGTAAGTGTGTATGTTGGCTACTCTTCACGCAAAAACTAGTGAACGGATTTTGATGAAACTTTACAGTATTGTTGTTCATACATCGGAATAATATTATTTTTACAACCAGCAGTAACAAACTACATTTCACGCAGTCAAAACCGCGGCCAAATACTAGCACATCATAAATAAATAATTTTAGATAAGTTTCAGTGTGGTTTTACCTTATTGCAATGTCACTTTTTGTCAAATTTTAAGTATACTTTGAAGAAGTTTTCAATGAAAACAGTTTAGGTTTGTTAAGGTTTTTAACTTCTTTTAAAAGATGAAGTAATAATTAGGTAAAAACAAGCATTTCTACAATTAAAACGAATATTTATATTGTACCTAGCATTATCTAAACAAACCCTCTACTTAAATCTTTGGTTAACAGAGTTTTTGTCAGTTTAATTACGGCAACATCTTATTAAAATCATCTCTAACAAGCTGTCATATAAACAATGTATTAGAACCAGGATAACGATTTCGATATGTCTGTCTCCTTCATTCTTTGGATTATTACAAACTGTGCGAGAGGGATGTCGAGAACTGAGTATATCGGCATCAGATCTATTAAGCGCCACAAATTGGACTCATTCAAATGAGCTGGGTGTTTAAATTTGTAGGGCTGTCACAAAGAAAAGTGAGCAGGTATGAAAACAAGGAAAAATATGTTTGTAACGTTTTCACACGAAGAACAAAATGCTTTTGAAAGGATCAATTTAATTGGCTTCCTGAAAAAAATCAACATCAAAAAGGTTTTAACAAATAGAATAATTGAAACACACAATGTAGAGTCGACAGCCTGCCGTCCGTTTGTTGCATTTTTTTTTCAAAATTGTAACTATTAGAACGACTTAAAGTCNACTCATAAAGGGAATGTTTCAATGTTGGCAATACTTCTGAAATGTCAAAATTCCGTCGAATTAAAAATCAGAGTTTAAATTGCAACATTTACAAAAAAGTTTTAGCTTGAAGTACCATCGTCCTGGCTACCATCGACATGGCTCAGAAGTNCCAAATGCTTATTTTACTTCGAAATCTTTTGTGTTTATTTGAAATCTAACTTGTCTTTATCAAAATAACAAATCTAGAGCCATTTTCAGTTTCGTTGTTAACGAAGCGTTGAATGGCGCGCCCGGAGAGGCTTAGTTCAAACGATCATTGCAAACGTTGTGATAGGGATAGAGACATGCGATTTTTGGTTTTACGAAGGTAATACGATAGAAAATAATACAAAGTAATAAAAACCACCTGTTATAGGGGCATTTTTTGGAGAAATTTATCAAATAACCAAAAAAACACGAATTTAAAAGCAGTTTTTTTTTCAAAAAGTATCATTTTTTATTATTTGTTGGCATTTTTTGTGTATTTTATGTATTTTTTTAGTATTGCCTATTATTTAGCATTATTACTGTTTTTATTTTATCAGGATATACCGCTTAGTTTAAAAGTTATTACGTTTTCTTTACAATAAGTAATTTGAAGAAAAAAAATTCTATAAAAAATTAAAAAAAAATCTCAAAAAATTTTTGACCTCTTTTTTGTCGATAAAAATTGGTCTAGTTTCATCTATTTTCATATGTACACTTTAACGTGACTCACACTGTATAAGAGTAAAGATACATTCGTTAATTATTTATCTACAAAATCATATCGACACTTTACACTATACAAGTACATACAATATTGCACTATAGTACTAAAGATGTTACGGTGTTTCACTTTAATAGCCATCGGCCCATACATAACTAAACAGAGTTTAAGGGTCAAAATATAAACAGTGACCCAGATCATTGTCCTTAATTTAATATCATTATCCCTTTACCTGGAAATAAAAGAACATCATTTTACATTCATTTCTAAAGCATTTTAAAGGTCAAACATGAAAAGTGGACTCTAATCGCTTTTTAATCGTCATTAAGGTTGAAACAAATGACAACTGAACTTTTGAATTATGTGCATTCTCGATATTAGTATACTATTTTGACATTGACAAACTTGTTTTATGTTAATTTGCTATTGCAAAATGTATTTTATACCGGATAAGTTAATAATGAGTATTACGGCCTTAGTCCAGCAGTGGACGTCTTTCGGCTGAAACTAACCAATTTCAGCCGAAAGACTGTTGATTGATTGTTGATATAATATTCCTTTTAATATAGCATAACTTTTTTCAAATAGCAATAGTACGAGTATAACTGTATATTTTTCCACAAAATCTCTTATCTCCGTTAAGTCCTCTAGCTAGGATAATTAAGGTTCACCACAATATACCAGCTCGGGAATCGAACTACTGTCATACGAATGGGCAGATCGAGAATACCATGTATTTTAATACATAATCCTTATTTAAATAAATGTACAGATACTACAGACACCTAGCAATAAACTGATAATTCTATCAAGATTTTATATCATAATTAAGATTTCATTTCAATATTAAGTAATTTAATTAATAAGGTTTTACGCCTATTACTCGTTTTTGTATAAATTGGTTTATGACTCCAAAGCGGTCTTAACCCCCGATCAGTCGCGTTGGGTCTGTACGACCCCAGGTAGAGTTGCTTTCATCTTGATTTTTATTCTCCTTTTAAAATCTAGATTTAAACCTAAGCATAAAAGCTGTAATTACGAGTAGGTACTTTTACCATTGCTACGACACATTATACTTCGTTCGTTTCAGCCGAAAGACGTCCACTGCTGGACAAAGGCCTCCCCCAAGGATTTCGACAAAGACCGGTCCTGCGCCGATCGTATCCAGGCACCTCCACATCTACATTATACTTACTTCGACATAAACAATTAAACAATACTTTCTTGATATTATGTTCCTTCTATCCAGCCAATCTGGGAATTTATTATTGATTCTATATTTAGAAGTTTTGTGGCTGTAATGACCATAATAATGATAGAATCGTATCCCTCTCAATCAATACTCAATACAAGTAGGTAGTATTGAGAGTAGTGATTGAGAGTATTAAGAATTTTTTTATAGATTCCATTCCTATGTTTTTGAACTCAAGTGGGCTAAGAGGTATTTCACAAAACGCACCTACTGAAGCGCACCTAAACTATTCCTCAAAGC
This sequence comes from Ostrinia furnacalis, assembly GCF_004193835.3. Classification (NCBI taxonomy): domain Eukaryota; kingdom Metazoa; phylum Arthropoda; class Insecta; order Lepidoptera; family Crambidae; genus Ostrinia; species Ostrinia furnacalis. The sequence continues at coordinate 55,849 of NW_021135411.1, forward strand.
GCACCTATGTTTATTATTACTATAAAGATTTTGAAGTGTATGTCTACTAAAATGAATAAAAAGTACCAGGGCAACATGACATAGGTGCGCTTCGAGGAATAGTTTAGGTGCGCCTCAAATTGGGTGCGCTTCGAGTAATACCTCGAGAGTAATGGTTTTCATGTGTTTAAAAAAACTCATATGAGGCACAAAAGACCCAGAAGCCTTATAAACAAATTGACCCCGTCTCATAAAGGTTAAAACTTTGTAGATTACTTTATGATTGGCTATATTGTTTATGGTACAATCAAGAGCGCTGATTGGTGTAGAAAAAATTAAGCTCTTAACAGGATTGTCTGTGGTTTTATAGATGTTTAACGGTTAGTTCTGAATTGGGAACAATTTTAATGAGGCGATTATTGGTAAGGCTCTTTATCTTTATAGACGTAAGTTGGTATGTTTGCTACTCTTCACGCATAAACAACTGAACGGATTTTGATGAAACCTTACAGTATTGTTGTTCATACATCGGAATAATAATATTACAACCACCAGTAACAAACTACATTTCACGCAGTCAAAACCGCGGCCAAATACTAGCACATCATAAATAAATAATTTCAGATAAGTTTCAGTGTGGTTTTACCTTATTGCAAAGTCACTTTTTGTCTAATTTTAAGTATACTTTGAAGAAGTTTTCATTGAAAACTTCTTCTTTAGGTTTGTTTGTTAAGGTTTTTAACATATTTTAAAAGATGAACTAATAGTTAGGTACAAACAAGCATTTCTATAATTAAAACTAATATTTATATTGTACCTAGCATTATCTAAACAAACCCTCTACTTAAATCTTTAGTTAACAGAGTTTTTGTCAGTTTAATTATGGCAACATCTTATTAAAATCATCTCTAACAAGCTGTCATATAAACAACGTATTAGAACCAGGATAACGATTTCGATATGTCTGTCTCCTTTACTCTTTGTATTAATACAAATTGTGCGAAAGGGACGTAGAGAACTGAGTATATCGGCATCAGATCTATTAAGCGCCACAAATTGGACTCATTCAAATGAGCTGGGTGTTTAAATTTGTAGGGCTGTCACAAAGAAAAGTTAGCAGGTATGAAAACAAGGAAAAATATGTTTATAACGCTTTCAAATGAAGAAGAAAATGCTTCTGAAATTATCAATAATAAAGGATCAGCTTCCAGAAAAAAAAAACAACATCAAAGGTTAACAAGTTAAATTGAAAGACACACAATGTAGAGTCGCCGTCCGTTTGTAAGTTTTTATTGCGAAATTGTAACTATTAGAACGACTTAAATTGCAACATTTACAAAGTTTCAGCTTGAAGTGCCATCGTCCATACAAAATTAGAAAATCTGTCTGCGTTTTTATTCAAATAACGTAAAGTGGAAACTGAAATACTTTTTATAAACTATCCAAACCTTTGCCATCATTTCCTCTTAAGCTTGATCGACTATTGTTGGTTTTAAAAAATCTGAGCTTATTGAAAACTAATAGTATTTTTAGGGCATAAGTGAAGCTTTTTAGACAATAATTTATGCCTTGATTGAACTGCTGAAATTTGAACTTAAGTCAACATTTCGTTGGCCAGCCCTACGCCAGATTACGTCTCATTCATTCGTTCACCGGACAAATTGCTTCGTTCATTCGTTCACGTTCCGAGTGATAATTGCCCGGGGCCTAATGAGTGCGTGTGTGAAATGGGAATTAATATCTTTTATTGAGTCTGCTCCAACATGATTTAAAGCTCAGATTCTTCGTCCGAGACGTATAATTATTGTGCATAATATCTCTAATGCTTTCAACACTAAACGCCTGGTTTTATACCTGTATATTTATGGTTTTAACGAACAGTGTGTTATTATAATAATTGTTTCAATTGTTATTGGGTTTTACTTCAACGGAATAACGAATAAGAAATGCTGAGGTGAACGTTGAAGTCTGTATGGTGGCCATACAATATTTTTAGTGTACTCGAAGTGTGTTGCTGACGGGTCCTAAAAGGCTGTTCGGCTTTATTTTACTCAAGAAAATTGGAGCCATATTAACAGATTAAACTTAAAACACAAACTCCCGTATTCACAAACATTATTATGAGGTCTCACAGTGCGCTTGGACGTATAGGACGATATGCGAACCAATCAAAGAGCTCTATTCAACGCTGTGCGTTTGATTTGCTACTTCACTTAAGCAAGCATCGTTTGTGAATACGGGCGTCAGCATCAGTTCAAGTTTGCGTTTGCTGAAACTACTTGTATTAAAATGTAATAATTAAATTATAAAAAAAACTTAAGCTTACACATAATTACTTGAGTGTCGTTTCATAAGATTTGGATGATTTTCATGAATTTTTTTCACAATAATGACATTAAGTATATTATTATTTTAAAACCACGAAGATCAATGAGTTCTTTCATCAATATCGCAAATTAAAATAGAGATTAAATTGGCACTTTATTTTTAAAAATCTATAGTAAAACCTGTGGTATGGTGTTAAGTTTTAACTAAGACTTCTGATATAGTTTTCTATGCCAATAATTTAGAATAAGAAATAGTAATTGAAACCGTGTCTTTGCGCTCACTACAGGAATAAACACTCTTGCGCATGTATAAAAATAATTGAAACTCACTGACCAATGAGGTGTCTTCCAATTGTACTATTAAAGGCTATACGCCTCACCCTTTCTCGCGTTACGAAGGGACGTATAGCGGTCTCTTTCCTTTCTATGAACGCAAAATAGGTTGGTATGTTTGTCCCGTTCGCACTTGTAATGCTACTGTTCCTTTGTTTGAGGTTCATTGAACTTGAACAATTACTTATAGATTAAGAAATATTTCTTTGGATATAATTTGGAGCTTAAAAAAGTAAGTATGTAAAATATTTTAATGGTAATTTAATCATTTAGAGTTACATCGTTAAATTGTACAAATTAATCTGAAAGTTGACGTTAATTAAGGTTCAAGAAAAATCACAAAATAATGACTAAAAAGATTGCACCTTTCAGCCTAGTGTTTAAAAGAGGGTCAATTTTTGTCCGGTTGTTAAATTCGATATCACTAAGTTTAATTTCCTTCATTAAGTAGGGACAGAAAACCAAAATACTTATTGCTAAACTGAGCCCCGATTACGGTAACTTATAACGTCAACAATCCAGACACGCTTCTCGATTCTGCGATACGATTGGTCGTTCAACAGCGTACGTCAGCTGTTTTGACCAATCGTATTGCAGAATCAGAAACGCGTCTGGATTGTAGACGTTAAAAGTTACCGTAATCGGGGTGCTGTTTTATTGACAAAATCAGACAATGTTTTTTATTCAATTCGGTTTGATTTCTCTCCAGACAGATTTGTAAGGACAAAAGTACCCATCGTTTCAAAAACCTTAGTTCATAGTTGAGCTTAAAACTCAAATACATTTTTAAATATATTTTATTAAGAAAAGAATCATAAACTAGGAAAATTATAGCTAGGAACAATTTATGAAATTTTCGTGAAAAAAGCCTACAATATCACGTATTTGCTATTCATTCGCGGAAAAAATAGTTTCCTTCTGAACTAGAGTCTTGCCTGTGCGAAACCTGGGCCGGTTAATAATCAGATATGGCTGGTCCATTAATTGCATGTACTTAAAGTACCCTTTTAAAAACATGCCACATTTCATGCGCAACAAAAAATTAAACTCTTCTCTTAAATGGTATAAACATGCAGCTAAAGTCCTCTATCGCGTTGATGTCTTTATAATGGGCGCCCATTATTATCTGTTATTTGTTTAACGTTTCGTAATAACAAGCGTTTAACGATAACGTTACTGTTAAAACGAATTAACGTTATAACGATATTGCGGACAGCTGCTTTAATTCGATGCTATTACATTGTTGGGGCCTCGATGTTGGTAATTTTGATGTGATTAATCTATTTCAAAACAAGTTTGTTTGTAATGCGTAATAAAGTATAGATTAAAAGTATGGTTTATAGTAGTTTTTGCTCGGTATATCGTTTGCTTCAATTGGCAGTTAAATTAAATGATTCAAAAGATAATGAGTTGAAACTAAAAAATGCATGTTTAATAAACATTAAAATCTTATATGCAGTTCGATATTTATTTAAGTAAACAATGCATTAAAATAACAAATAGAAGGATCAATTATTTGTGCAGTTTGAGCTGGGAAAAAATAATGAAGTAGGTAGATAACTAGACGTTGGAATTATAATTATGAAATTAATAATCTAGTGCATGAGTACTTTTTTAGTAAATAATTTTAAGTTTTTAGATAAATTACAGAGCTGCGTGTGAAGTGTGAAAAGATCACGCAAGTTAAAATATTATTACAATTTACTGATTGTAGTTATTATAGTGAGGAAGATAATAATGGCCTGAGCTTTATTTAGTAATTTAAAGTTCAATATTTGAATCCTCAAATATTGAAATTTCAAATCCTTGCTTAAGGTTTTTGGTAAGAAATATAATATTTTTGATTACGAGATACGAAGATCCAATGACTGCGACAGACAAATCTACAGGAACGAAAAAGTGAATTCACAAGAAAATGAGAGTATTCATATAATGTGACTAGTGACTCCATTATTTGTACTAATGTAATAACCTTACTCTACTTTAAAACACAATAGAGCCATCTAATAGTGTTTGATAGTTAGAACCTCAACTCTTTAAATTATGAAAATGTGTTTTATTTAAATTGCAAGTTATTCTTACCTTTTTCTTAAGAAACACTAGCGAGAGGTTAAACAGCAATTCTGCTTGCTAAAACGAGCTTCACGCCCCTATCTCAATGTCTGTGTGTCAATCATATTTAGTTTAATCCCAGACACTAAAAGTGGGTTTGATACTATTAAAATAAGTAGCGTTATGTTCGTATACCGAGTACTTGTGTTACCCTATGAGCATCTACTTAATTTACTAAAACTTACACTAGTAAGGGTATCTGGAAAGTTCGTCGACGCTCAGGTTATACTCCCACGCGAGTACTTTCATCGAATCACAATCTGAAATCCAGAATTGATTGAAAGGTACATTTTTCTCGTTGACGTGTTGACGTTGAGTTTTCTTGAAAAATATGACTTTTCAAGTTCAGTAACTTCTTAGACAAGTAGATGTGACCTACAATCAAGAAGTTTCCGTAAAATATCAACAATCTCATATTGACAAAATCACAGGGTTCCGTTTCTCCAATACTTATACTGAACCCTAAAGCAACAGATTCCAAACACACTTACTTATTATTTAAAGTCACCTCAGCCACTTTCTCATACAAAACTAGCTCTCAACCCTCATAAACTATCAACAACACCAAACCACCAATTAAAATCTAATCGACAATTAATCGAGCAGTTCCCATCCCTATCGCAAAGTGTAGTAGGTATTAACGCACAAACAAACTGCGACCAGCATAGAATTAGTTTATTTGATAACCGATAATTAAAATGGCGTAGTGTAAAGGATGCTAAACTCCTGAGCTGTGCGGTTATTTAGCAGCGAAGGTATAAATTATTGCGGGGAAATGAGGGACACGCCCCGTGTACAACCGCCCCGGGCTCTAGTGTGGGGATGTGTCGAGAAATACTTTTGATAGTATCGATAGAATTAATTTAAATATTTTTCCGCATTGCATTCTTAATATTTTTTCTGTGTCACGGTAAGGAGAAGTTACATGGTAGTTTTCCAGATTTATTTTTCATATTATACATTTTCAAGCCTTTTGATTACAAAAAGTGAGAGCTTTTGTTACTATTGTAGACAAAAAAGTTGATAACTAATACATCTCCCATAATAACGACGCGAATTATTACATTTATACACTTGTTGCAGTTGTACCATTTAAGTAAACAAAAACACACAAAAGCATAGTCAGCTAATGTTCTCCTATTAACAAAATTATTTCGTCGGCAAAATTTTATCGATAAACCTACCCCAGCCCTACCTTTCAGTAACAAGGCAGCATCGTCCGATGCTTTCGAGTGATTAACCATTATTATATAAAGTAAATTCAATAATGGCCTCACGGTAACGTAATGTTTACAGATGTAGAACGCACCACTCCTTCTTCAACTTTAACACGAACACAACACGGTCCAAATTTGTTTGAAGGTGTGTCGGGTGAAATTCGGCCGGGCACAAGATAACAAATTGCGTCTGCACTTAAGAAGGAACTTTTTGAAAAGGCCATAAGTGTGGAATCAATTTGTCTGCCCGCAAATTACCGGTGGTCAGAAACTTGTGGGTAATTTCGCTCGGTGTTAGTAGTATTTGCAAATTATCCGCATAAAGGGTAATCGTCCAAGATTTCAGGGTGCATAATGTGTTCCCTGTAAGAATAATGAGTGAGAGTATGCCTGTGTATGTAATGTAGATTTTTATCGATATTAACGACGCGGACTGATGGCCATCACTTTTTTCATTTTGTATTAAATATGGTAAGTGTGTATATAAATATGGAATGTTTGTTTTCGCTATAATCGTCTAGTAACTGGTATGGAAAGCAGTGAGTATTTTTGCTCGCATCATACATTATTAAAGCAAATAATTTATAGATGTGTTTAAAATATCGCTTTCGTCATTCAAGGCGATCGGTTTAAGATGCTCATGTTTATTTAAGCCTTATAAGGATTTATATTGAGTAAACTCATTATGGAGATGGAACTCGGATAGGGCGTAATTTTTCTGTTGACGCTTTATTTTGATTTAATTAAATCTTTTTTACATACCACGCCTTATAAAAAGACTACAATTCGTCGTTAGCCGTATAGGTATGTCCTCGAGCATGTTTGCCTTGTTATTTAACATAGGGGCTCTACGTGGTTTACAGAACTATTTTATACGATAGAGCAATTTTACGCCATGCTTGCCCAAGCGCTTTTAGAAGTTCCTTTGGTGGCTCTAGTGAAACTATGAGAACATTGACATATTGATAGTAAGCACAGATAAAAAAATAACACTGTCATTTCCTGTATATCACATTCCTGAAAAACCTGAAAAAAATAATTTTCAATGTCGTAATACCAAATTACACAGCTGTAAAACAACTAAAGAACTACATAAAAACTCTCTCATAAAACTCATTTATTTATGCAAGTAGGCTTTTAAAACGCACTTTAACACGTCCCAGTATTGACCCTACCACTGCTTCAGGACAATAAAATGGCCAGTGCTGAGAAGAAGCAGCGCAAGAAACAGTTTAGTAACAACATATCCAAAATCTAGACTTCAAAAGACCTTTAACTACAAACTGAGATATTTAATAGTTACTTTTTACACCTAGCACGTTGAACCAGGCTAACTCGATTAACAAGCACAGTAAAAACAAACTAAATATTAACAGCATCGTATCAATACGGTTTTAACCTTAAGGCATTATTTATAATATTAATAACAACTAATTATACGTTTAAAAGAAATATTTTATCCGTAATGATAAGATATAAATCTCGTTCGGGCGACTAGTGATGGGGTAGACGCAGATGTTATCGACAAGTCGATGTGTTGTATCGATGATTTGACAATTATTGTGAAAAGAAAAAAGATCTGTAAAATAAGCAATACAATAATTTTGGAATATTCGTCGTGATAAATTAGTAAAAGTTTTTATTGAAGTTTGCAGAAATCGTAAATAAATATATTTTATAATAAGAAAATCGCTTGTTATATTTTGATAAATTGACGTGATTTATTTAGGTACCTACCCTTACCTACCTACTACTAGTTATAATTTCATATTTAAATAATTTTAGTAAAAAATGTAGCGAGAAGCTACGGAATTTATGATAAAAACCAATTTAGTTATTCATACCAGGCGTGTTCACACTTACTAATTATAATACAAAAGATAAACAGAATTGATTAAAAAACACACACCAGTGACAAGGCTAATCTAAATGCATAAACGCTGACCAATTTGGAACACGTTCTTAAGTATTAATTATTTCATAAACTCATATTCATAAGTGACGATTTGAATTGCATATTATAAACAAGGAGGGCGATGTTCTCACAAGTGTTCGTCTCTAATGAATTTTCAAGGAACAGCTGATCGACCGACACTCTCATATTCAATAAACAATATCTCCGGACCCACGCCCACACAAATAAAACGAAACAGCACTGTCTTAAAACAAATAGTTCCAAGAATCGGATCTTTCATAACTCCACCAAATTGACACCTTGTTTGAACCGATGCAATTCCTGACAATTTGCTGTGCCTGTAAGTGGGCTATTACAAATTCACCATTATAACTTAACCCACCATTCAAGGCAAATGCAACCTTATTTTTAACACAATAAAGGATGTATGCGAGGTGACAAAATAGTGGGGGGACCATCTACTGGGGGTAATATCGACGTCTGTTCACATCCCATCGACAACGATTTTGTACCTTTTTTCCCAGCACGAATATCAATGGAAATTTGTTCGGGCCCAATTATAAGTTGCTTTGCTTTGTTTGTGGCATGCTTTACGATTTTCACTTTTGTTTATAAGGCTTCAACGCGTCCATAATATTAACACTCATTTTGTATAATGGTGTGGGTAAATAAAAGCGGTAATTGGTCCCTAGTGAGTTTTTATTTCAGATTTATTTTTGGGGAAACTAAGCTTTCTACAAACGACCTAATTTGGCGTACATCTCGAAGATTAAATTAAGATTATGATTCTAGGAAAAACTGTAGTCTTCTAATGTCGGATCAGTAAAATAATTTTCAGAAAAGATCATAGTTAAAAAGCTCCGCAAACAATATCTCGCCGAAGAAGCAAAACTCGTATCTATAACAAGAACCGTTCTCGCATTAAATTCCAAATTAACTATCGATCCGTCAGATAGGCCCAAGTTTCTGATATTTTGTAAATTGACCACTTAGCCCAGGTTTATTTTGTACTTTATTATAATAATCAAAAAGAAAAAATAAATATTTGCAGCCTATTTAAAAATCAGCTTCCAAAATTAGTTTAAAAGTCCGATAATTACAGTACGGTTGGCAAATTAGCGCGAGCGTTTTTTCTTAAATGCCAAAAAGGTTTTTTCTCAAAAAACGTCGGCAAAAAAAATGGTAAAAAAGTTGGAGACTAATTTAATCCTGGGCTGAGAATGCGTGTTCTTGTTTTTGCTTATATATGTTTAAATATTTGTTAATGCTGTGGAGGATAATGGCGAGCGTGAGTTATACCGCGTCGCGACACGCCCCCGTATCGACAGCAGAACAAGATCCAATGGCATAATGAATATTATTATATTTTTTTATCCGACACCTCATTTTATTATTTAATATTGCAATCATGCATTTCACCCCCTCAGTGTAATTTAGCTTTTGTATTAAAAAATAAATAGTAATTTGCACAGATGATATTTACATAGCGATGTCATTACTCTTCTATAAAAATATATTTTTTATTCATTCTATTTATTGCATGAAATAAACGCATTCTTTTTTGAATCGACTATTTAATTGGTAAGTGATGGGAACTTTAATGATTTGACAAGACCATTTATCGATAGTCATAAATAAACAACACTAGTAGTAAGTAGTTTTATAGTCACCGTAATAAAACATCTGTTTTTGAGGCTCCTACTCCTGACGGACTGACGGATGTTGTTACAGTTTCGGAATATTAATCAACTGCTAAGTGGCACTTACAAAATAGTAAAAAAAATCTGTTGACCTGATGTCAGTTTGAAATAAAATACTCCATTTAAGCTATGTAAGCAACATTGAACGATGAGCGACGATCTGGTGAAGGTCGCGGGAGGTGCCTGGATGCGAGCGGCACAGGACCGGTCTTTGTGGAAAAACTTGGGGGAGGTCTTTGTCCAGCAGTGGACGTCTTCCGGCTGAAACGAACGAAGTAACATTGACTTCGTTACACTATCTTAAGCTATTCGATCGAGTCTAGGATGTAGTTAAACCGTAGTTTGGGCCTAACGACTTAAAGCATTTTCCATATTTTCAGATGTCGAGATGCTGGTCTGACTGATTGCTCAAATACTGCGAAGTCCCGATAGAAGGAGCTGGTGAAAAGGTGTGTTTCTTCACCCTAAAAGAATTACAAGTTATAAATTTCTTAGTTTTGTTTTGTTGGAATTAATATCACCACGTTTAATACAGCATAAATACTGGTTATAAACGAATCAAGGTAGTGACCGATTTACATTTAGAATTTGACAAATGTTTGAACTACAATCACTATATTTTAATAGATAACATTCTTCTTCTTCTTATTCGTTTCACTCTTGGCAGAACGGTCGTGGTCACGTTGAGACGTTGTTTATATCAGTTGTAGAGGCTGATACAAATCTCCGCACGATCTCCCGCCATCTCTCTCTGTTAGCAGACTGTCTGGTGCAGTCACATACGGCGTCTCCCACTGCCGATTTCACTTGGTCAGTCCAGCACATAGGTGACCTGCCACNTCACTATTGTCAGCCTCCTTTTCAAGGTTTTACAGTCTTTAAAATATACAAATTATAGTCATAAGTATTAATGCGAGCTAGGTACTTAAACATTCCAAACATTTTTATCCTTTATATAATCATCAACTTTATAGTAGCCCTTTTTCATTAAGGTGCTTTTGATATGTGCTTTAAATTTATGAATGGGCAATTCTACAACAGTTTGTGGTAATTTATTGAAAAATTTAATACACTTCCCCATAAATGAATTACCAATCTTGTGCAGTCTGAAATTTGGAACGGCAAGTTTATTTTTGTTTCTTGTATTGAACTTGTGTAAATCACTCTTTCTAGTAAATTGCTCTATATTTTTGCGAACATATAAAAGGTTTTCATAAATGAACTGTGAAGCTACTGTCAGTATATTAATCTCCTTAAAGAATTCTCTCAAGGAAAATCGGGGTCCAAGGTTATAAATGGCCCGCACTGCTCTCTTCTGCAGAACGAACACAGTTTCAATGTCACGGCATATGCTGAGTGGAGTCTCATTGCGATGGGCATCGCTGTTGCGACAGGGTGGCACTGCTCAGTTCACTTTGTATTTCCTTTCAATATTGATGTGCTATTTCTGTCTTTTTTTTCCGTATACCTTCTTTGTCCTTAAGGTGATGTTCATCGTAATAAATGTATCTTTCTTTCCTTCAATTTAGTCAAGTGTGGTTTTTATACAAAGTTAGTGTTTTTTGCCAACGGTACCCAGTCCAGCCGCTAGCCCTGCGCTAAACGGGGCTAAGTTAATAACCGTCTATGCCTACACGACGCTAAGCGAGTCCTACATAAACTCTACTTAGAGATGTCAAAACAGAAAGCTCGTCAGTGGCGCTTTGATTTGAGAAAGTAATGCTAACCAAAAAAAATATCGCCCGTATTCACAAACGATGCTTGCTTAAGTGAATAGCAAATCGAACGCACAGCGTCGAATAGAGCTCTGTGATTGGTTCATGCACCCTGTGCGTCCACGCGCACTGTGAGACCTCATAGTAATGTTAGTAAATACGGGTGTAAGTCACCTTGGTTCAAAAAAGGTAAACGGTAGGTGCTAAGAACTATTATAATTTTGACTCTATTTATTTATCATTTGCTAACTCAACTGTGTTAAACTGTAAAGTTCCTTTTTTCTATCAAAATGTGTATGAAAGAGAAGTGATCAAGGACAAAAATAATAAGAGTAGCTGTGATTATTAATAGCCTAAATACCGCAAACACTCTTATGTTTACCCAGGTCTTAAATTGTCAAACACAATTTAACCCAAATCGGTTCAGTGATTTAGGTGTGAAAGAGTGACCCATCCATCCATCCAAAAATAAACTAAGGATAAAGTAGGACGTATGATAGGATATGATTGTTATACCATACGATGTATAACTAGTCTTTTAGTCAAATATTTAAGACAAAACATTAATTACACTGTGACAGAGATATACGTTTTAAATAACAACGAAAAAGTGTTATTAAAAAGGTATAACCTCATAAAACATGTCAGTGAAAACCTAAATCTGAATATGCTTCATAAAAATGTGATATTGTCACCTAATAACTTAGCTTTATGATTTAACAGCCGTGTCATCGTTCATTAAAACGACAAATATTTATTCAAACGCCATGCAAACCATATTCAGGGCGTAAGTTTTAAACCATTTTGTTATCAAGCCCATCTTTAATAACCTGCATATCTTCAATATTAAGTGCCTATAGTTAATAACTTTGCGCTATACCAACATTAAAAACCACGGCAACAAATCATTGGTTTCCAAGAAACCCAATTATGGGTCTGATATAGGCCCAAATAATACCCTTTAAGGCCAAATTTGGACCCCATAAAATAATGAGCTAATGGATGCCTCAGGGCGCTCGGGGAACCAAAATTTTGATTTGATTAGATGCTTTGGAGCAATTTAAGGTGGTGAATAGACTACTTACTTTAGAATTAAAGCTGGTTTGGAGATCAATGATTTCTAATTATAACGAAGCAGTCTATTGATTGGAGATATGAACTCTTGAGTCGGACTCGACTGGGTCTGATGCTCAGGGACAAACAGTGTAAATAACTTGGTTGGTTCCTAGTTTGGTTAGGACATTGTAAGCTTGAATCAACTGATTCTGTTTATTGTATTCATTGTTTCGGAGGACATAGTAAAGACGTATTCACACAGCTTGTAGGCGAGTGTTATACTGTAGAGCATGTCGTCCATAGTTTGCTTACACTACATATTCTGTTCCATACAAAAAGTGCGATGGTGGTATGTAATAACTGATTTTTGAAACTGAAAGAAAAGAAAGCTCCCTGAATAACGTAAAAAAATACTTGTAGGTAGTTACTTAACAAGATTTCATAACCCCTGTAATCCTATTGCTATCTATATTAGTTTCAGAGTTTTGGACTACATATCCAATTTCACAAAGGATTGTAAATTTTGTAGCTCAAATATTCATAAAATAATTTTACAATATTTTCGGGTGTTTATGCCACTGTTATTCATACCAGCATCTTGCTATACGTGAGAAGAATAGGAAAATCCAATGATACNGTTTTAAACCATTTTGTTATCAAGCCCATCTTTAATAACCTGCATATCTTCAATATTAAGTGCCTATAGTTAATAACTTTGCGCTATACCAACATTATAAACCACGGCAACAAATCATTGGTTTCCAAGAAACCCAATTATGGGTCTGATATAGGCCCAAATAATACCCTTTAAGGCCAAATTTGGACCCCATAAAATAATGACCTAATGGATGCCTCAGGGCGCTCGGGGAACCAAATTTTGATTTGATTAGATGCTGTGGAGCAATTTAAGGTGGTGAATAGACTACTTACTTTAGAATTAAAGCTGGTTTGGAGATCATTGGTTTCTAATTATAACGCTACAGTCTATTGATTGGAGATATGAACTCTCTCGACTCGGACTGAGTCCGATTCTCAGGGACAAACAGTGTATAACTGGTCTGTAGTTGTTCGTAATTTAGTTAAGACATTGTAAGGTTATGTCATATTGTATATTGTTTCGGAGGGCAAAATAAAAACATATTTACATTGCTTGTAGGCGAGAGTAGAGCATGTCGTCCATAGTTTGCTTACACCACATATTCTGTTCCATACAAAAAGTGCGATGCAACTAAAGTATGAAATAGCTGATTTTTGAAACTGAAAGAAAAGATAGTTCCCTGCATAACGTAAAAAAATGCTTGTAGTTACTTATTTAACAAGATTTCTTAACCCTGTAATCCTATTGCTATCCATATTACTTTCATAGTTTTGAACTACATATTAAATTTCGTCAAAGTTTGTGAATTATCTAGCGTAAATATTCATAAAATCTTATTATTATATTTTCGGGTGTTTCTGCCACTTTTATTCATACCAGCATCTTGCTATACGCGAGAAGAATAGGAAAATCCAATGATACGTGCTATTCTATAAGTCTTGAAGTTTTCGATCGGATTTGTTTACCAAATCAACGCGTGCGCATCCGCGTGTAAGGGCTAGCGTACAATAATTTCATACATTCGGATAACGAAGGCGACAGTGGCCGAGGATTTGTTGGGCTGTTAACTCATTTAATTTATTGCCGTTGAAGCGTTCCTGTTAAATTGTTATATTGATGGGCCCGTCTGCCTTTAGGGTTGCCAGAAGATGATTTTTGGGAACTAATATTCTTGCTGAAGGTTCTTATTTTTCAGTTAAAACGTCCATTGCTTGACAAAGGCCTCCCCAAGGATTTCCATAACGACTGGTCCTGCGCCGCCCGAATCTGCTTCCCGCGACTAAATAGTCACTTAGTAGTAAGGAAGTAACGAGTAGGAAGAAGAATTTTGTAGGGGTTTCCATTCTTGCTGAAAACAAAGTGATTTTAATGTTTATCTTTTCGAGTAGATTGCTTGTCTTTAATTAATTGTATTTCTAATTGACACTTAGGCTGAGTTTTTGCATGGAGTTTAACAGACTTTTGACGTTTGTCAAAGTTAAAGTAAGATGGTGAAACCCAGCCTTAAACTTATATCTGACATTTGTCCATCAGTGATAGGTATTTGGCTGAAAGGAAACATGATATTGTTAAAATACTTGACACTGGCAACCCTGTCCCGACCACGCCTATTAGCTCGAGTTGTGCTCGGGGGCGAAGCGGGAGCCAATTTGAGCTCAACAACACACACACCAATACCACAGTCAAAATAAATGAAGTAAAATATCCTAAGAGCTAACGAAAAACTTGCCGATTGTCTAGTCTTATAATACGTGTCTGCAAACTGAGATAAACCTTGAGGTGAGAGTGCTTAAAGAAAAATGCTTACCCTACACACGGTGATTGAAAAGAAAAGAATAAACTCCCTTCGAAATTGGGAACCTTTAATTACTATAAAATCATTTACGGAAAAGCTTGAAAATTACAATAAGCACTTCTTTCCAAAAATCAAGTCGATATGACGGTTTGTCAGTTAGGGTAAAGGCGAAGAAGAAAAAGGCTGTATAGCCTGACCAGGAACATAAAAACCCTGGCATAGAGGCGCGTCAATCGCATTTGACAGTGCAACACTGAGTACAGTCGTACATGTGTTAAATTAATAGGCTAAATTTATGTATCAGGATTNCTAAAGATTTATTATTATTATTATTATTATAGTCTTGAAGTCTTTGATCGGATTTGTGTTACCAAATCAACGCGTGCGCATCCGCGTGTAAGGGCTAGCGTACAAATAATTTCATACATTCGGATAACGAAGGCGACAGTGGCCGAGGATTTGTTGGGCTGTTAACTCATTTAATTTATTGCCGTTGAAGCGTTCCTGTTAAATTGTTATATTGATGGGCCCGTCTGCCTTCAGGGTTGCCAGAAGAAAACTTTGGGCTCTACCATTCTTACTAAAGATTATTTCATTCGTTTGTTTCAGTCAAATGACGTCAACTGTTGGATAAATGCCTCAATTGAGGATTTCCACAACGATCCGTCCTGCGCTGCCTGCATCCAGATGCTTTCCGCGACTTTCACCAGATCGTCGGTCCACCTAGTGAGAGAAAAAAGAGGAGATACTATTCTCGCTGAATGTAGTAGTAGCATTATTCAATTAGTAAATTGATTTTTAATACCAATCTCTGCTTGAAGATTGCTTGGATATTATTGTCCTCGTAAAAATTTTATCAAGCCATTTGACTTATTCTACTCTTTATTGATTACATGGTGACTGAGTTCTAGAATACTAAATCCTTTTGAAAATCCTTGAGGGGAGGCCTTTGTCCATCAGTGGACGTTATTTGCGCGAGATGAGCAGTAGCTAATAGGGCTTCCTGCTGAAAATCAGTGTCGGGACATCCTATAAGGTGTCCCAACTAAAACTGAGCGGGCGCCCTATTAACATGCATTCGTCTCTTTCTTTTAAATCGGTTGTATTGTATTTTTGTAATGTGGGTTAATAAAGTTATTTATTATTATTATTATTTGGCTGAAAGGAAACATGATTGTTAAAATACTTGACACTGGCAACCCTGTCCCGACCACGCCTATTAGCTCGAGTTGTGCTCGGGGGCGAAGCGGGAGCCAATTTGAGCTCAACAACACACACACCAATACCACAGTCAAATAAAGGCAGTAGAATATCCTAAGAGCTAACGAAAAACTTGCCGATTGTCTAGTCTTATAATACGTGTCTGCAAACTGAGATAAACCTTGAGGTAAGAGTGCTTAAAGAAAAATGCTTACTCTACACACGGTGATTGAAAAGAAAAGAATAAACTCCCTTCAAAATTGGGAACCTTTAATTACTATAAAATCATTGACGGAAAGCTTGAAAATTACAAGCACTTCTTTCCAAAAATCAAGTCAATATAACGGTTTGTCAGTTAGGGTAAAGGCGAAGAAGAAAAAGGCTGTAATACTGTCTTATACCTACAAGTTTCGTGTAGAGATGTGTAGAGCTTGGTTTGACGGGCAGCGATAGTACAAAAATGATTTACTCTTAATTTTTACTATACCAGCTTATAGGTACGAGTGGGTATTGGTGTAATTATATGTATATTGCGCGCGCGCCTAAAATGGGTTTGTTTTTAGATGAAGTTCTTTCGGTAACTGATATTCTAGGAATATAGCACTTCGATGTCAAGCTAAGCACTGTGGCACTTTTATGTAGTTGTAGTAGTGGTGGTTTTTCAACAAAAATGTGAAGTTTGATGTGCTGTCGACCTATGTATATTCGGTATCTTAGTTGTGAAGACATTTTTTTGTGATTTGTGATAATGTTGTGATTGCTATTGGTATTTTAAGGTAAAACCATGAGGAGAAATAGTTACTACTCAATTATTATGAACGGTAACTGAGGAAGGTTTAAAGCAAAACAAAGTAGAATTTCTGACTTCCATTTATTTAAAATTTAAAAAATAGCATAAGACCAATTTATAGAGGAATAAAAAAAGAGGAGTAAATAGAATAGAGCGAGAAGTAACAGCATTTGAGATAAAATTAGACTCGGTAGGTTTATTTTTGATGCAAAAGAAATTTATTTGAACTTCTTAAGCTACCATAGTAGTAAGCTTAATGTGCCTTCGTCCATAAAACAAACAATCACAACAGAATAACCACGACCCCAGGATTTTCTCATGGCCATTCCTGATTCATCAAAAACAGCTTCAAAAGCGGCATAACTCAAAAACCAAAGAAAACATTCCGTACAAACCCTTGAAAAGACAATTTCCTAAACTAATTTGTAGATATTGCCCCTGCAGGAGCAATTTAGTGGTTTTAAACAACGACTTTAAGAGCAAAATTTGTAAAGCTCTATCTCTACCTTATGCCCCAACATATTAAAGCATAAAATGCAATAATGGCGCATTAAGACTTAGGCCACTTTTGCGGCCTGTAACCATTGTTTGCAGGCCTCTCAGGACTTCCTGTCTGTCTGTTTGTTTGCCTTCAATTAAATATTTAAGTTATCGCTCCATACAAGCATGGAATTTACCTCAACGGACGGTAGTCCCATTTTGTTGGTTAAGTGGTAAGTTGTTATTTTAAACATGTGAAGCAAATATGAAAGGTGCATTATTGGAAATTACGGAGTAGTTAAGGCCTCTTTCGATGGGATGGTTGATGGTTGTCTTTTTCATAGACAATTAGACGTACAATGGGCTGAGAAATTAAAGTTTTCGTTTGTCTTTTATTGGCCAAATTATCTTTTGTAATTTATTTCCTCGTTTCTTGTTGCTTAATATACCTACCTATACAGGGTGTTAGGTAAATGGGTATATGAGCCGACACTAATCCATGTTAACATGGGCACATAAATGGTATGGTGAAGTCAGTTTGATATCATTTAATTTTTTTAAATCATACAAAATAAATTTTATAAAATCCGATTTGTATGAAAATTAAAATTATTAAAATGAAGATATCAATTTTCTGACTTCACCATACCATTTATATGCCCATGTTAACATGGGCTAGTGTCGGCTCATACCTATTTACCTAACACCCTGTATACCAACCGGGTAACATGGAGAGCATTGTGGGAGGCCTATGTTCGCTGATGAATATTCCTATCATACGGTGAAGAAATGTAGGTGTGTTATAAAAGGAAGAGAACCTTAGAACGTTCCATGGACCGATGACTTCCACATAGCGGCAAGATGAAGAAAGCAGGAAATCGTGCTTTATGGAGTTTCTTGGGAAGGCTTATCGCCCAGCAGAAAATTTAAATAAAGAAACACGGGTCAACGCGACATTTTTATATGAGTTACATAAGTACTCACTGTTTGACGTTTCGGCTAATATGCTGCAGCCATGGTCACAAGCAGAAGATTGCCATAGGCTGAAATGATGATTTATACAATAAAATAGTTTCTGCTTTTAAAATGCGCTTTTACGGTTTATTACTTGTCTTTTTCTGACTACTTACAAGTACTTTTTCAATCAAACAGTATTTTTAGAGTTAACCTCGAAAACACTCACAGACTTTTTTTATTCTTTAGTAGTTACAGGAAGTAAGCACTATCTTAAACCTTCTAATCCGGGCTAGGCGCTAGTAATAAATAAACAAGCGAAACAAAGCCCCAAACACTGGCACTTCAATCTAAATAGCTAGAGGCATCTTATCACATTGTAATAGGTACTATTTTTGCAACCAAAAATGTATAGCCTGACATGATTTCGATTGTACAGTCGACGGCACATTAGACTATACATTTTTGTACCAATCTCGCCCCTATTTCTAACCCCATAAGACCACAGTGTCGAGCTATTGTATGTGTGTTTATGTGCTATTGTACGACTCCAATTTACAAATAAGCTTTCATCGTTGTAATGCGCTCGCGCAGCCGGCTGTTAATTAAATCCGATAAATAAATGGCGAAACACCCATAGAGGGGTGGTTACAGATTGGGCGCTTTCCATTTGATACATAAAATAAAATAAATTGTAGATAACACTGATAACACATTAAAGGGGTATAAATCATCACCAAAAAATTAAAAGTTGTTATTTTTGTAAATACCTAGTCTTTTAAGAAGCGTCTTTACAAGTCCCAGTATTATTTAAATCTACCACTGAAATACCTATGTACAAAACATTTTTGGATAAATGTTCAGTGATATTAGATAGCTATCAAATTATTTTTCCTGTGTAAGGTACTGACAGTATTATGAACGTAAGGTGACAAATACTTATTCTCATGATTAATAAAATTGTGATCAGTCCAACATGATGTAATACACGTATTTTATGTACATTTAATACATAAAATCATTGGCTTTTTTGTCAAGCTATCTAAAGTGCTAAACATTTTATAATCATCTTTCGACAAAATTACTTTCTAACCCCATCATTCATTTTAATAGGACTCTCATACCACATCCACTGCATTACCATTTAATAACAACATAATTTCGTATAATATTTTTATTACTTGACAATATATCAATGGATCGAAGGTTATGAAGCCGTGGCGTGACTGAGAGCCGTTGGATCGGTTCACGGAATAAAAAATGATATTTCTGGCACTTGGACATTTTAAACGACACTAAATCACAACCAACGAGCATTATAATTTAGGTGTTTGGATATAATTATGCGATTTGTCATGGTTTTTATACTTAAAGCAGCGGTATTAGTGTTAATTAGTTTACGAAATGCGAAATGACTATTAATCGACTATTTAAAATATTAAGGTTATCTAACAAATCTTTTCTAATATGAATTTTTAATAACTAAAATAAGTATGCTAATATGAGCGTTTGTTTTTATGTATTAGTATTATTTTATTTGCCTCTGTGGCAAGGGAAGTTCAGTTTCTTTAAGGATATGAAAAGCGGGAGTAAAAAATGCAGAATGTTAGTTCTATATTTTTCTAGCCTATAGAAAAATCTATATGAATCCACGGTCTTCGGACTAATGTGATGACCACTGATCTAGGTGTTTTATGATGACTTGTTTTTTTTTGTAATTGTCCTACTGTGCCTTAAATTTTCAAGTAATAAAACTCAATGTATATTGTGCATTGTAAATAAGAAACAAACAAACATATTTTAATAATTTCCCAAACGATTCCAGTACAAATATGTAACAGCACCCAACCCTGCGTCCATATCTGGGCATTTATAAATTAAGGCTTGTTCTCGCTCGCTCATTACGCTTAGAGCTAATAGAAATTAGCTATCGACAATAGGAAAGCTGACTGAACTATCTATCAGGAAAGTTATACTATAACCAGAGCTTGCCGTGTTATAGGCGGGTAAAAGACTCGCGGCTTCACTCGCGTTATAGTTTGGTTCAAGATCTTTTAGGATGTAAAATTTCGACAATAGGTAAGCTGACTTGACGACTGAAATCAGCAGTGGGAGACGGCGTAAGTGACTGCACCAGACAGTCTGCCAACAGAGAAAGACGACGGGAAATCGTGCGGAGAGCTGTATCCACCTCTACAACCGATGTCAACAACGCCTCAACGTGACCACTCTCTGCCAAGAGCGAAACGATAAGAAGAAGAATCTTGCTTGCTTGTAAGCAGAGGCGTGTGATGTATTTAGGTTAGCTTTTGCCTGAGGTTTTGCTCACGTTAAATTTTGAACTAAGAAGGTGAATTTTCGACAATAGGAGAGCTGACTTAACTATCTATCAGAAAAGTAGAGCTTGTAGAGCGTACGGTGTACATAATTAATAGGCTAGCTTTTTCCCGCGACCTCGCTCGTGTTAAGCTCTGGACCGCCGTTTCATGCTCTTAACTAGTGAATTTTGGAAAATCCTTTCATATACTCGTACTATTCTTAAGTAGTTAGTAGTAGTTACGAGTAATCTGTCGCAAATTCCAAGTTATTTTTATGGTGTGACCCTGCTGCGTTCGATATTACTCATAAGGGAAGTCCCTTGAAAATAAGAACAAAATAAAATTCAAAACATAACTTTTTTTCTATTCTAGCCTAGTCGGGCAAAAACAGTACAGCTTTTTTCACAAACTTAATCTAATCTTCTAACAAGAATTTTAACGTTCTATCAGACCAATTAGATACCCAAAACCACTTGACAAGAAAACGAAAAATTACTCCTCAATACATTAACCTCTATCTAATCAAACTACGTAATCAATTACCACTATCAGCAAACGCATCCGATATCTCAATCCTGGTCCTTACTAATGGGCCCCATCTCATTACTTGGGCCACAAGCGTAATTATCTCAAGACTAATCTGAGTTAGGTGTTAAAAAACCAATTGGGATGGGTCAAACAAAAAAGAGTTTGGGGACAATCTGGAAGATCTTAATTGGGGGTCGGAATGCGAGGAATCTGGCCGGTCGCGGCCTTTTTGCTGGAGTGCGAGTGTTTTTTGGATTTAGGGGTCTGGCTCGGTGTGGGGACACAGGTCCCGTTCCCGTTATTGTGGTGACAGGTGTATTATGTAGCAGATAATTCATGATTCTTCATGATGATAATTCAGGTGTAAATTGAAATGGAAAATTTGTTGTTTTCTAGCAAGGTTCCTTGTGATATTTCTAATTGGAATAACACAACAGGCTTATTGGTATTATTTTTCCTACAATTCTGGTCTTACATAATTCCTATAATAATAGTGTAAGATCCAGATTGATGTATTTGTGTAAAAAACAAAATCCATGTTGGAAATTTTACCATTTCATACTGGATGTATTCTATCGTAACCTAACCCTTGCTCATCTTTATTGGAATAATATTGTAAGCTTATTCTTATTCAACTTTAGTTTACTGTTTACTGATCCAAAGCAGTGGACTTGGTTGGTAAGTATCGGAAAGTACCAGTAACAAATGTTAGCTTATCAAAACTTTATGAGCTCACTCTGAAGTACTAATATTACTTTTCAAAATATACCACGTAACCGAAGTTGAATTACTATAGAAACAATAACAATAGCTCTATTACTTAGTCCCAAGTCATCATCATCATCATTTCAGCCACAGGACAGGACGTCCACTGCTGAACATAGGCCTCCCCCAATGATTTCCATGTTGACCGGTTGGTAGCGGCCTGCGTCCAGCGCCGTCCTGCTACCTTCATTATGTCGTTGATCCACCTGGTGGTGTGTGAATTCCACGATTTTTTGCAGAAAATGTAAGCGGAACCCCAAGTAAACAAAACCTCTCGCGCTTACCAAACCTCGCCGTTTTAATTCTTTACAACTGTACGGAACGCTCAGCATCCGAGTCCCACCCGTTTTGTTTTTTCGTTTCGTTATTGTCTCACAGCGGCCAGTTNGCACTAACTATAGCACTTCAAGCTAAATAGAAGCATCTTATCACATTGTAATAGGTACTATTTTTCACTAAAAAATGTTCAGCCTAATATGATTTCGATTATACAGTCGACGGCACATTAGACTATACATTTTTGTAGCAATCTCGCCCTTATTTCTATGGACATAAGACCACAGTGTCGAGCTTAATGTGCTATTGTACGACTCCAATTTACAAATAAGCTTTCATCGTTGTAATGCGCTCGCGCAGCCGGCTGTTAATTAAATCCGATAAATAAATGGCGAAACACCCATAGAGGGGTGGTTACAGATTGGCCGCTTTTCATTTGGTCCACATAAAATAAAATAAATTGTAGATAACACTGATAACACATTAAAGGGGTATGAATCGAAGAGATTTTCAAATGTCACCAAAAAATTAAAAGTTGCTTATTTTCTGCAAATAGGCTTTTCAAAAGTGCCATTAAATGTTCCAATATTTTTTTAATTTGCCACTCAAACTCTACTACACCTATGTATAAAAAAAGATTTTTGGATAAATGTTCAGTGTTAGAGGCTATCAAATTATTATTGTTCCTGTGTAAGGTGTCAGTATTATAAACGTCAAGTAAGAAATATTCTCATGATTATTTTTGTAATCAGCACTTACTTCGGTGACAAACTGCCACGTGATTAGGTAACATAAAAACACGTTTGGATTAAAACCGAGCTAAATAAAATCATTGGCTTTTTTGTCAAGCTATCTAAAGTGCTAAACATTTTATAATCATCTTTCGACAAAATTACTTTCTAACCCCATCATTCATTTTAATAGGACTCTCATACCACATCCACTGCATTACCATTTAATAACAACATAATTTCGTATAATATTTTTATTACTTGACAATATATCAATGGATCGAAGGTTATGAAGCCGTGGCGTGACTGAGAGCCGTTGGATCGGTTCACGGAATAAAAAATGATATTTTTGGCACTTGGACATTTTAAACGACACTAAATCACAACCAACGAGCATTATAATTTAGGTGTTTGGATATAATTATGCGATTTGTCATGGTTTTTATACTTAAAGCAGCGGTATTAGTGTTAATTAGTTTACGGAATGCAAAATGACTATTAATCGGCTATTTAAAATATTAAAGTTATCTAACAAATCTTTTCTAATATGAATTTTTAATAACTAAAATAAGTATGCTAATATGAGCGTTTGTTTTTATGTATTAGTATTATTTTATTTGCCTCTGTGGCAAGGGAAGTTCAGTTTCTTTAAGGATATGAAAAGCGGGAGTAAAAAATGCAGAATGTTAGTTCTATATTTTTCTAGCCTATAGAAAAATCTATATGAATCCACGGTCTTCGGACTAATGTGATGACCACTGATCTAGGTGTTTTATGATGACTTATTTTTTTTGCAACTGTCCTACTAGCTACTGTACCTTAAATTTTCAAGTAAAAAAGCTCAATGTATATTGAGCATTGTAAATAAGAAACAAAAAACATATTTTAATAATTTCCCAAACGATTCCAATACAAATAGGTAACAGCAGCCAACCCTGCATCCATATCAGGGCATTTATAAATTAAGGCTTGTTCTCGCTCGCTCATTACGCTTAGAGCTAATAGAAATTAGCTATCGACAATAGGAAAGCTGACTTAACTATCTATCAAGAAAGTTATACTTCAGTTTTACTATAACCAGAGCTTGTAGTGTTATAGGCGGGTAAAAGACTCGCGGCTACACTCGCGTTATACTTTGATTCATTCTATTAAAGAAAGTAAATTTTCGACAATTTTCGATATGCTGACTCGTGAGTCGTAAGTGCAGTAGGTAGGTACAGCTTTTGTCCGCGGTTTCGTTTGCTTTAAACTTTAGACCCTATTCATCTCCTTAGAGGTTGAATTTTCGACAATAGGAAAGCTGATTTAACTATCTATGAGAAAAGTTATGCTTTTAGAGCTTACTGTGTTACATAGTAGGCTAAATTTTTCCCGCGGCATTGCACGTGTTAAGCTCTGGGCCGCCGTTTCATCCAAATTTTGGAAAATCCTTTCATAAACCTACTCGTACTATTCTTAAGTAGTTAGTAGTTGCGAGTAAGTATTTTCCAAATTATTTTTATGGTGTGACGTTCTATGTATGCGTCATTACTCGGACCGTCCCTTGAAAAAAAAAGGACAAAATTAAATTCAAAACATAACTCTTCTTCTGACCTAGTCGGGCCAAAACGCTATAGCTTTTTTCACAAACTTAATCTAATCTAACAAGAATTTTAACATCCTATCAGACCAATTAGATACCCAAAACCATATCACAAGAAAACGAAAAATTACTCCCCAATACATTAACCTCTGTCTAATCAAACTACGTAATCAATTACCACTATCACCAAACGCATCCGATATCTCAATCCTGGCCCTTACTAATGGGTCCCATCTCATTACTTGGGCCACAAGCGTAATTATCTCAAGACTAATCTGAGTTAGGTGTTAAAAAACCAATTGGGATGGATCAAACAAAAAAGAGTTTGGGGACAATCTGGAAGATCTTAATTGGGGGTCGGAATGCGAGGAATCTGGCCGGTCGCGGCCTTTTTGCTGGAGTGCGAGTGTTTTTTGGATTAAGCGGTCTGGCTCGGTGTGGAAATACAGGTCCCGTTATTGTGGTAACAGGTGTATGGTGTGGTAATCACTTATTATGTATAATTCATGATAAATCTAAGAAAGTGGAAAGAGAGAATGTTATCTTGTAATATTTCTAATTGGAATACGGCAACAAAGTGATGCAATTTTTCCAATTCATTATTCGGCACATCATCATCATCATCATCATCTCAGCCATAGGACGTTCACTGCTGAACATAGGCCTCCCCCAATGCTTTCCATTTTGCCCGGTTGGTTTTTGAGTTCACATTAAACTGTTCCTTTTAAAAATGTTCCGCCTAACTGAAGTTGAATTACTTTAGAAACAACCACTGTAGCTCTACCACTTATTCCACGATTCATTAACATTTTAGCAATAGGACGTCCACTGCTGAACACAGGCCTCCCCCAATGATATCCATGTTGACCGGTTCGTAGCGGCCTGCGTCCAGCACCTTCCTGCTACCTTCATGATGTCGTTGATCCACCTTGTGATGAGAATTCCACGATTTTTTGCAAAAAATATAAGCGGAACCCCAAGTAACCAAAGCCTCTCGCGCTTACCAAACCTCGCCGTTTTAATTCTTTACAACTGTACGGAACGCTCAGCATCCGAGTCCCACCCGTTTTGTTTTTTCGTTTCGTTATTGTCTCACAGTGGCCAGTTTGTCTCTGTCACGATGGCGTCCGTCAGTCTGCCGTTTCACTTTTAAATCACAAAACGCTCGAAATGCTCGTAAAAAAGCGTGTTTGTTTCTCTGATTGTTGGAGAGAAAAAACGGGACTGTGCGCCCCTACTATATTTTACAAAGTTTACATTAATTGAAGTGTAAAATATAGTTTACATATTTTTTAAAGATAACGTTTTGTTACCACTTCCAACCACTGAGGAGTCAAGTAAAGACTATTGTGATGAACCTATTCCCACCTCTCGTTCCCTCCGCTGCAACTCCTGTGTAACCAGGATCTACAGCTTTACCGCCAATGAAAACCTAACCAGTGAAGGTCAAGTTTGTCCCCTTTGTGGTACAACTCGTAACAAGCTTATCTACACTAATATTATAAAGAAAAAAGTTTTCATTCTTTGATTATTTCTTCTTTGTTTGTATTGAATAGGCTCCAAAACTGAATCGAATTGCAAAAACTTTTAGAATCCTAAATTATTTCTAATGAAAAATTCGCCAGGTCAGCAAATGTACAAAATAGAGCTTCCCAATAATAGTGTAGTCGAATATATTTTTCAATTTCCTCGCATTTTCAAGAAAATTGTTACTCACAGAGAATGTGAGAAAACAGTTATACATCGAAGAACACAAGGAAACAATTATAGCACTTAATGATTTATTGCTACAGAAGTATTTATTGCACTAATGGGAGATTGTACGCCAATTAATCCCAACTAATATTATAAATGCGAAAGTAACTCTGTCTGTCTGTCTGTCTGTCTGTCTGTCTCGCTTTCCCGCTTAAACCTCGCAACCGATTTTGATGAAATTTGGCATAGAGATAGTTTGAGTCCCGGGAAAGAACATAGGATAGTTTTTATCCCGGTTTTTGAAACAGGGACGCGCGCGATAAAGTTTTTCTGTGACAGACAAAATTCCACGCGGGCGAAGCCGCGGGCGGAAAGCTAGTGTATAAATAAAGGTAATTAAAGTACTTTAATTATTTTGCACACGTAGTAACGAAAAACTTACGTACGGAAAGCTTTGAGTACAAGCAATTCTTCCAAAGTTCCCGCGCTCAATGGGACAAAAGCTTTACGAAGCTTTTCGTCCTCGCCAGGTTTCTAATTGGGAGAGCTTTACATTGTATACTTAACTAGCTTTCCGCCCGCGGCTTCGCCTGCGTGAATTTGTCTGTCACAGAAAATATGTTTCAAAAACCGGGATAAAATCTCTATGCTAAATTTCATCAAAATCGGTTCAGTGGTTTAGTCTTCAAAGCAAGACAGACAGACAGAGTTACTTTCGCATTTTTAATATTAATATGAATAGTGGTTAATTAACAGCTATCGTAGCGTAAAAAATATTGAATGAAATATTTTGAGGTTTATGAATTGTGAATGTTGAAGTACCTACGTTAATTTGAGATTACGAAGTTTCCCTTCTCTTATTAGTAAAAATAAATAAATAAGATTTACTAAAGCTACATATTACTATATTTATAAAAGCGAAAGGGCACTTATTGACTGACTCACTTATAACGAAACAATACTTTCAGAAACTACAAGTGCTAGGAGTCTTAAATTTTGCATGGGGTTTCCTTTTAGAACAAAGGTGCTCACTTAAGAAAGGATTTTACGAAACTCCATCCCTAAAGGGGTAAAACGGGATCCACGCGTACGAAGTCGCGCGCGGCCGCTAGTTATTATATAAAATTATTTTTGTTGCAGATTTATCGTCCTGGACCGATACAATCATGGTAAGTAATCATCGTGCTTATTTAATTAACATTTAATTTTATCACCCATGAGATTAGAACCAGTTGGCATTGTAGCAAACACCGGGCCAGATGACCATCCAAAGTATACCTACTCAATTACTCATAACTTATTCACCAACCAATGAACTCTAACTGACACGAATAACAAAGACGTCAACATTAACATTAACAGTCCTTACTTTAACAAAAAACCCTCAAATCAAACTTAATCCAAAATCGCAAAACGAGACAACTCCTAAATTAAAAATTCCGCGCGCGAACATAAAAAGTGATATTGTCTTCTGATATAAAAGCTGATTCGCACATCGTTTTGTTTGTCCGTTCGTCGGCTAACCGAAGCGACGGGGCAGAAAATTAATTATATAGATTCTGGCCACTGAACTTATCACGATCGTAATACGGTCTTTTGAAGATGAGATCATTTATTTTAAGCTCATTGTTGGTTAAGTTGAAAAAGACGATTTTATTACTTAGATGGTTTTTGCCATTGATTTAAAGAACAATTGTTTAATTATAATTACCAAAGTATTGTTTGGTTATGGTGTGAAAAGTCTAGTTCAAATTAAAAGTCTAGAGTTAATTAGTTGGAGATAATATCGGTATAAATTTTAATTGTAGAATCTACTTACATTGAACTTGTAAGGTGGCTTAGCCTGCCTTAAAGAAGTTGATTTATTTATAATTTTAACTAAACTATCTAAGTGCGGTGCAATGCGAAATGAAAACCTGAAAAAAGTCGACGCCATAGCCTACTATGTATAAATAGAGTCTTTTATGGTAAGATATAATATTTTCTTTGTGTTGTAGAATTTTAGAAAAAAATTCAAAGCCTTGTTAACGACTAATGGATATTGGATAACAAGAATATTATAATTTAAAGAATTCGCTTTGTATTATTTTTTCGCCAAACCCGGTTTTAGGCCAAAGAGATTTATCCCAGGACAATTAAATACTAGGGCTTCACTAGTTTTGCTTGTGCAGAATAGAGTTAGAAAATTTAAAACAAATAATTCGTGGGTGAGTTTTTAACGAATTCATGGTGAACCATATCCAATATCACAATACGAAAGGTCAATAAAAAAGCAATGTCCATCTAAATAAAGTTGTTAAGTTGTTAAGTCTAAATAAAGCTCTGAAACTTCTGAACCGATTTGCCATTAGAATTAGAATCCTACATTATTACTGATGAACATCGGCAGTAAGAAATTCGCCTGGTCAGTTGTTAAAATAAATGAAAAAGGTTATTAACATTTTCTAACAGAATTCAGGTCATTACTAATGCATACAATTAATTATAATGATTTACTCACTACTAATATTCCTTTGATCCAATTTCAAGAAAAGGAGTCTACATTTCTCTATACAAATACCGTATTGGATTAATATACACTGCCTTATTAAAGGCCATATTTTACTCCCTCATTGAGTTTACAATTTGTAATTACGAGGTGTTTAATGGTTCCTAGAACGGACTGGCCTTTTTGGGACGGACCACTAATTGTGGCCAATATTTTAATACTGACTACCAATGTTATTGTACACAACGTTCACACCGTCGTGTAACATCAAAAACTTTCGCAAGATTTTAGTTGAATTTCTTAAATGAGACATAAAAGTTATGGTTCGTGATTATCAAAGGCTTGGGAAATAAAAATAAAGAAGGATTTTCATTGAATTTTTTAAATGAGACTGGTAAGGTATGGTTGATAGTTTTTTTTACACTGAGTATTGTACAAGGGCATTGAAAAAATTTGCTTGCAATCAAAGGTAAAGTAAACAGCTCTACATCAGCAATCATCTGACTTGCCTTATAAGACAAATAATACTTTCTATTTAACTAATATTTCTATTAATCATAAGGCGTCTGTGAAACAAAACTGCTTTTCTCAAATTCTCCTTTCTCTACCGTAAAAAATAGTGTACGTTAAGTGCACAGAAACGTCATTAAATTAAAACTAGCCCAACGAATGAACGAATGTTACGATTCGGTGTAAATGGCGGCTGCCTTAACAAGGCACCCCGGAGCTCACAGACACGCCCTAACAAGGTGCTAGCCAACCAATTATTATGGGCTGTAAACTCCAGAATCTTTCCAGAAAAAACTGCCCCATATCACGAGGAATTCGGTCAAGGCAGAGTTTTGATATCTTTGATATTGAAGACGTCACATTAATATAATTTAAATTAGTTTTGTCGAAGATCATTATGGTGAAATGCACTTCATTATTATCATTTTAGTCACAGTCCACTGAACATAGGCCTCCTCCAATGATTTCCAGAATGGCCAGTAGAAGCCTGTCTGATCATCAGAGCCGGCATCAGCGGCTCTCTGTAACCTTTATAAGGTCATCTGTACATCTTATGGGTGTACTACATCACACATTTTTTCCTTATTTTCGTGTTGATTTGTATTTGTAATTCAAATACAAAATTTATTGTAAGTCACATGAGATAAAGTTCATAGAAAACATAGGTTTGTAAAAAGATGAATGATCTTTTTTACCGTACCTTATATTTTAATGACTAAATACATTATTTTCTCTATAATTACAGACGATGGGTCATAAAGCATCTTATACAGTTGTAATAAATGCGATTTTACATCAAAATTATATTCTAATCTGCTGTCGAATTATACAGACGGGTTAACTATCTCAATATAATCGAGATGGACCCCAAAAATCGAGTTAAAATTTAACCAGCCGTAATTAAAACCGCTGTAAACGTAATGGGACACGGCCCGGCCTGTTAACGATCTGAACAAATGATTTAATTATACACCACTCTGATTGATTGTAACAGAGTTTTTTAGCCGAAAATATTTCGTGCCACACCTAAAGAGTTCATGCAATAATCTTTCTGAATTATTCACAGTAGATTTTTGACATTTATTTGAAAGACTCTCAGTTATTTTCATTTAACTGACTTCAAAAAAGGAGAAGGTTCTATGTTTCGCTGTATGTATTTTTTGCACTAGTGACTTTTAAGCTAAAGGAACTGTCGCAAAGAATATGCCAATTCCCTCATAAATAATGGCAAATAATAACCAGAGGTTTATTCTTTATTATCTTAATTAATTTAATCCACATTTTGTGATGCCAGAAGAGCTTCAGCTTAGAAAAGTTAGGTGCGTACTTATTTCAGAATTACAGAAAAGCGTATAAAGCTCAAAAATCTATACAAAAAGCATAGATTGACTTTCGATTGGTTAAATTTCAATATTTAGACAAACCACAGATCAGAATCTATCTGGAACTGAGATTAAAACTAGAGCGTTGTATTTAATACTTTAAAAAGTTGGTATATACGGGACTAATCCCACCACACTTTCCCACCTCTGCAACTAATGTATAGCCAGGATCTACAGTGAAGGTTGTGTAGTCCCGGGGATAGAAAACTGTCTTGGAACCCATGGAAAAAAGTTGATATACTTGTTGCAATTCACGAAGGCGAGTGAGCTTTTGACCGACGACCGACAACGTCATAAAGGTAGCAGGGAAGCGCTGGACGCAGGCCACTACCAATCGATCAACATGGAAAGCATTGGGGGAGGCCTATGTTCAGCAGTGGACGTCCTATGGCTGAAATGTTGACGATGATGATGATGAGTGAGCTTTACATATGTGTAGTGAACTGTGGGGGCACGCCACTGTTCGTTTTTCAAAAGTGTTGATAGACACCACTATCGTTATGTGCATGTACACGTACACACACAAGTAAGGCTCATTCGCCTTCGTGAGTTGCAAGAATTATACATAGACTAGCATCCAGCCGCGACTTCGTACGCGTGGATCTCGTTTTACCCCCTTTGGGGTGGAGTTGCGTAAAATCCTTTCTTAGCGGATGCCTACGTCATAACATCTACCTGCATGCCAAATTTCAGCCCGATCCGACCAGTGGTTTGGGCTGTGCGTTGATAGATCACTATGTCAGTCAGTCAGTCAGTCAGTCAGTCACCTTTGAGTTATACATTTAGAAGATTCAACTTGCATTTTTTCATTAACCTGTTTCTTATCTCAGTGTCTGATCTGCACTAAAAGCTTGTAATAAAAATGAAATATTATAACAATAAAATAATTAAGGAAAAATTACCTTAATTGTTTTATTGTTATAATATTTAATTTCTCTCTCGATAACCATGATATTAATTGTCAATACATTCTGCAGGTTCTGATATGGTTCAGCTGGCTTATAATGACTATAATAAATAGTAATTAATTTTATCCCGCAGTAAAAAATGAGTGTAAAAACTCATGCGTCGTGTAATGCTTATTTATGTTTGTAAGTTAAACCTATGTTCCTGATTGTTTTTGTGGTCTTTGTGTATTTTAATGAGCTTATTTGACTTAATAATTGTACTTACCTTATTGATTTTGAATTAAAACGATCTCAGTAATATTAGTTGTTCAATAAAACTTGCGTTGGAAAGTAATACGAAACGTGGCAAGATTATCAATTATTTTTCAGGCCATAACTAAACAGGTTTCTGTTTCTTTTAAAAAAGGCTTTCCATTCGTCAGGAAAATTGTTGGTACCTTTATATCAAACTCTTAGCCAAATCCAAGACCTGAAAAAAGCATGCATGCTACAGAACGCATGTAACAGAACAACGAGCCACTCTATGAAATCTAGTGTTCACTCTTTTTTCACGAACCAAATGTCGTACATTTTACCTGTATTCTACCATTCGTAAGAACGTTGCAGTGGAGAAATTCTCTAGTCACCTTGAGACCACTGAATAAAAAACCAGTCATGATAAATAAAGAGGCCCTTTGGCCTGATCACCTCTTTCTAGACCAAGAGTTGTTGTTCCTTGTTGTGATTAATATCCTTTTCCTTATTTTTAGGGTTCCGTAGTCCTGACAAGGAACCCTTATAGTTTCGATATGTCTGTCTGTCTGTCCAAGGTTTTGCTTGGAAACTACTGGCACTAGAGAGCTGTAATTTTGTGGAGATATTATGTATATTGATCACGCCAACAAAACGGTAGAGTACAATTTTGAAAAAAAAAATTTAGGGTAGCTCCCCTACATGTAAAGTGGGGATGAT
Source organism: Ostrinia furnacalis (assembly GCF_004193835.3). Classification (NCBI taxonomy): domain Eukaryota; kingdom Metazoa; phylum Arthropoda; class Insecta; order Lepidoptera; family Crambidae; genus Ostrinia; species Ostrinia furnacalis. The sequence goes on from NW_021135411.1 coordinate 88,154, forward strand.
ATTTTTTTATCTTCTACCCCATCGTATGGGGTATCATTGGATAGCTTATAATGCCTTAGGGGTTTCTAAGACCATTTTTCGATTTAGGGATCCGTTTGCAAAATGTTAAAGATTAAAGTGCCAATTTTCGTTCGAGTAGGGCGTCCCCCCCCCCTCTAAAAACTAAACTGTTGGCTTGAAAAATCTAGAAAAAAATATGATAATAGTGCTTTTTATGAACTTTCAAGGAAAACTATAGCGGTTAAGATAGATCAGTTAGTTTAAGAGTAATAGTCGTTTTACTCATGTATTATAAAATTTCATATCTAATAAAAATTCCTTAGAAGAAAATATTAAAAGTGACTTTAGATGAAGTAATTGCTTGCTTCTGAAATATATTGTGGTGAAGGACAACTACGGATCCCCACACTGCGCGTAGGCACGACACGCACTTGGCCAATTTTTATTTCTCTTTTCCATCTCGTCAAAAACTTCCCCGTTTTAGTTAAATGTAACCTTCTTTCCTTTTTTTTCTAAATAGCAATTGTCATCAAATCTGTCAACCAACTGTCACTGTCAAACCACAAGGCTTAAACAACTAACCCAGAAAAAGAAAAGTAAAAGAAGATTACCTAAATACCCAAACAAAAGTTGAATGTAGGTCGGTACTAGCACACAACAAGCGATAAACCTGCAAGTAAATTTTAAGTTATTTATTTGCTCTTTAGAACAATAATGAACGGGTAATGTGAACAGTTTCCGGTGGAAAAGTGTATATCTGGTTGACTACGTGGTTTGTGGACTCACAGGCGGGTGGAGTGGAGATCATGTAAGTCTTGAAGAACTATATTTTGCAATAAACTTTTATTGAAGAGGTTTTTCAATGCTGCTTGTTTCTCATCTATACTAACTAATATTATAAAGCTAAAGAGTTTGTTTGTTTGTTTACTTGAACGCGCTAATCTCCGGAACTACTGGTCCGATTTGTAAAATTCTTTCAGTGTTAGATAGCCCATTTATTGAGGAAGACTATACAACACGCTACGATCAATAGGAGCAGAGCAACGATGAAAAATGTTGCGAAAACGGGTTTTTTGTACGAAGTCGCGGGCACAGCTAGTCTAACTATAAGGGGTGTAAAATGCAGTGTAGTCAAGTGTATAACGGTCTGCACTTCTGAAATGTCGCGTTCTTATTCGTAGAATCATATTTGCAATAGCTGGTGTACCGTATTTCAAACTGTTGTCTATTAATTAACATAAATTGGTGTGGTCTATGTAAATCCTGTTCTTTAAATAATTTGATAGAGTTGACATGCCCATCTTGTAGGGAGAGCCCCACATAATCCACCGGAATCCCCCCCAAACCGGTGGGTATGCATTTCAATACATTTTCGTGACGCAAAAAAAGGTACACAACGTGATCATGCAGTGCTATCCACAATATCAGTTGAAGAGATACAATTAAATAAGTTCTTAATTTAAAAAAAATTAAGATTTTGTTAGAGTTATGGTAACAAAAAGAAACTCATAAATTAAAGGTTTTTTTTTTAATTATTGAGTATCCCAGTGAAGCTTGTAAGTGCTTCTTTTCCCCCTTTTATTTATGAGGATTCTTCAGAATTTCTCGTGAACAATATCCTCAGAGTATTTTGCGTGATGTTCGCCAATCTAACTGGCCGTGTGTCCGCGCAGGGAACGTTGTTGTTCATTTCATTAGCGATCGTGAGCAGATATCGTTATTGCGTGGCGTTCACTTGAGCGCGCAGTATATGCGAAGGAAGAAGATAAACTTGAATTTTTGTATTCTTTATTTCCTTTCAATCTTTCTTTCTTATTTTTTCTTTCATGGAAATGGCTTCTTAGGAAGTCCTGTAATCATCATCATCATTTCAGCCACGGGACGACCAAACTAAATATATACAACGTTGGCTGGTTGGAAGCATAAGACATTCAGCGTTTTCTTGCAACATTTGTAAGGTCTTCTGCAATAATTGATAACTTTTATAAAATACCGAATGAATCATAATTTAGTGACTTTTTCTGACTGATATCTTCCGGTCTAGATCTATAACAGTCTTTCCCAAAGTGGGCGATAACGCCCCCTTGTGGGCGCTGCAGGCTTAAAGGGGGGCGGTAAGAGACCCAGAAAAAAAAATCGGGACGTTGTGTAGAGACTTGGGAGGCGTCATCTACTAGGACTCTTAGACATCGACTGAGCTCGACTCTTGACTATAAAAATGGGGGGCGCTAAAAAATAATTTATTCTCAAACTGGGCAGTAGACTAATTAAGATTGGGAACTACTGATTTATAAGGACATGGGAATAGTCTCTCTCGTTCTCAACGCTGCAACTCCTGTGTAGCCAGGATCTTCTACAGCTTGACCCATACAACTACAACCCAACTAATGTCAGGTTAGTCCAGGTGAGATCTGTAAAACCAAAAGTAGCAGTTTATTAAAATTGACAGAGATTTTTAGTAATCATGCATTAGGGACTTTATCAGCAAGTGGTGAAACTGGTACTAATTTTTCCACAATACTCATTTGCATCTTCTAGCAAAGAGTGGAATTTATGTCGACTGGGGAACAAAACCATACAAAAGGCAGGGAAGATCAGCTCTCTCACGTGGTTTTGTTCCCCAGTCGACGAAGTACATGATGTCGTGCCCTGCGTGCCCAAACAACTGCACGCAGGAAGGCTACTGACGACGCCACGCCAGTGTGTTTGTGGCGCAGCTTGTGGCGAAGTTTTGAGCTGACACTGTGTAGGTTTGTTGTCGACACGACAATAAGAAGTGGAAATTATGTGCTGAATTCAATCTTTGACTGACTAAAAACAATAACACAAATGATTTATCTGCAAACCAAAGTAATACTACGTACAAAACACACTCGCCTCTAAAACATAAATAAATAATTACATGATTATGTTGAATGAAGCTTAATCACCTGCTAATCACAGTTCTTCTTGTAGCATGGGGCCTAATAACATAATGATGGGGGAGCGGGACTGGGCTATACGTAAGAGGGAGACAGGTATATGTCAGTTTGTATGGCATAGAATTGAATTAACGGCAGTGCGCATACGCAAAATTGAGTGAAAGTCGAAAATTGAGCGTCAATTTGAATTTATGATCGTAATTTTTGTAACAAAGTAAATTGAGTTTCGATAGAGAAATCAATGGAGTTAAGGCATAGATTGAAGTTCGCGTACGTGCTAATCGATGATAACTGGACTAACGCCCGTATTCACAAACATTACTATGAGGTCTCACAGTGCGCGTGGACGCACATGGTGACACACGAACCAATCACAGAGCTCTATTCAACGCTGTGCGTTCGATTTGCTGCATCACTTAAGCAAGCATCGTTTGTGAATACGGGCGTAAGAGTGCATCCTGATTTTGCACAGACGAATTTTGAAGATCTTTTGTACGGATATTTGTGATACGGTTTTTTCATACATTTGAGCATGTGTATCATTCGAATTCGATTGTTTCCATAATAACGGTCGTTCGTTACAGCTAATGACAGTCCAACGACTTATCCTGCATTTAAGCACTACTTACTGTGCGGTAGCGTTTTGTTACTTAAAATATTACCCAACACCATTTTGGCTTCGATGTTACGAAGCGATGTTAAGCCTACTAAGGCGCCCCCAAAACAGTTTAGGTTCCTAAAAATGCCCTAAGGCTTACTCGAGCTCTCGTATCGCCACAACTAACTAATGGTTCTTGGCAATTTTGCGCTGTTTTTCTCCAAAGTTCGACCAACCAACACGTGCAGCCTGCGTTCGCGATAACGATCAGATGTTGTGTATGAATTTGTAGCGATGAGTTCACAATCAACGCGTCTTAGCATTGGTCGGTGATCGCCAACGCGATCTGCTCGCGTTGATTTGGCTGAAGTTTAACTGCCAAATCCCTGGTCAATTCCAAAGGCGGTGATTCTGATGCTCAATAATTACAACTACTTTTCTTGAAGGACCATCATTAACCAGTAGTAATTATCTTTTTCATATAATATTGACAGCTGATCGGTTTAGTTTTGAAGGACTATATTTTGAAATCCTGAGTTGGTTTTGTCGATAAATGTCATATTTTGAATGACGTTGTTGAGGTTTCCATACAAACATTGTTGTATTTGAAAATTAGAGTCACCCCTTTCAGATCAGAGGAGATTCTTTAGTACTTTGTAATTGGAAAAAGCCTTGTCTTTCGACTTGATCTTTACACAGATTTAAAAATAGAATAGGCTTCCGTACCACACCATAACCCCAATTATCTCATCCACCAATAATTTGATTCCGTGACACCTCATCAGGCATTCCGTTTGCGTTTCACTGTCATTCTAATGCCCATTGGTGTCAAACGTGGCCTGAGTGTTATCACAGAGTAGTTACGGCGATGGACAACGCGGGAGGAAGTTGGAGAACTTTTCGGCGCTTTATATTAATTAGATTCATGCCCGATTTCACCATCAATCCCTAATTTTTAAGTGACCCCTATGGTAACACGTAACAGGAATTTTGTTTTCATAGGGGTCACTTAAAAAATAGGGATTGATGGTGAAAACGGGCATCAAAGTCTTATAAAGACTATTTCCTATAATTGCCCTGATTTCTTATTTAAATTCCACACATCAATCCCTTAATGTTGCTTTCAATAAAAGGATAAAAAATAATAATAATAATTTGTATTTATATTTTTAATAATAACTCACGTATTTAGAAACCATTAAAATTGTGTTGCTACTTGAATCAAATATTGCAAGGCGAGAGGGAATAGGCACTAACAGGGCAGATATGTATCATCCTAGACTGCATTTCACTTAACACCAGATGCGATCGCAGTCAAATACCTATTCTAAAACTACTGGTAGGACCTACTACGAGAAAGAATAGAGGTGTACCCAATCATATACTTTTATTGAGTATTTGAAACAAAATGCTTTGAATAATTTCTTCGTTCGTTCGTTCGTTCGTTTCAGCCGAAAGACGTCCACTGCTGGACAAAGGCCTCCCCCAAGGATTTCCACAAAGACCGGTCCTGCGCCGCTTGCATCCAGGTACTTCCCGCGACCTTCACCAGATCGTCGGTCCACCTAGTGGGAGGCCTGCCCACGCTACGTCTTCCAGCTCGTGGTCGCCACTCAAGAACTTTTCTGCCCCAGCGGCCATCATCTCTTCGAGCTATGTGCCCCGCCCACTGCCACTTGATTTTAGCGATTCTGCGGGCTATGTCAGTCACTCTGGTTCTCCTACGGATCTCCTCATTTCTGATGAATAATTTCTTACTTGTGTCTTATAAGACACATTTAAATAGTCTTGTAAGATTCTACTTCGAAGACTCAGTTGTCTGTGACACCTAAATGCAAACATTGCAGTTCAAAAGTAAACCTTACTTCCTTCACTTAAGGACAACTTATTATAACGAAAATTGTAGTAGCATAGACAATGATGCAACTGTTCTGTGGCAACTCGAAATGTTTCTTCGGTATTATAAATCTTGGTGCTTGAGGACATTAATATCTACGTGTTAACATGATGTAGAGTTTTATTTTGCAGTCGTAAACGCACCAACAGTTTGGTCACGTGACATTCTACATTTGAAATTCAATTATGCTTATTTTCAACGACTCCGTGGTGGTTGTCAGTGTTTTGAGTCAAAGTCAAAGTGAAAACTCCTTTATTTGCATGGACTATCAAAGTGCTTACAAATCGTGAAATATCAAAATAAAAGGATAATAAAAAAACTTTATAGTTTTGCTCTTATGGAGCCTTTACACGTCCCATAATCTGTTTGCCCTACCAGCGCTTCGAGACTAACATTTGGCAAGTGCCGAGAAGAAACGCCGCAACAAACTCAGTCACCTTTGTCTGCTGGTTGAGGTGATCTTTAGGAGTACACTGAAAGTGTAACTGTAATTTCATATTGAAAATGATTTGATTTGATTTGATATGATATTCTATTTTTATGAATTTTATACTTTACCATTCCCATCATGTGGACGTCATAAGAGGCGACTAAGGGATAAATATGCGGACATTAGGCCTTCCAAACCATCTGGTCAGGTTGGGGAGTGTAGTAAAAATCCTCCATTTTGTCTCTGATAAATTACGACCCTTACTCGTGCAGTGGAGACTAAACGATCTGATGATGACTTTGATGAAACTAGAATGCTCTCATTTCAAGCTCTATAGTCCGTGTGTGTACAGTTAGGCTTGAATATAATAATAGCTTAGAAATGCTTCAGCTTGACTAATTAAGCTTTTGCTTTAACGTTGATACCAGTTTATATGTATGAGAGGTTTTATTTAAATAGACGCATTTTCTGCGTACTATGTGCCCTGCCACTTCAGCTTGATTTCCGTCGGGCTATGTCAGGTAGTAGGAAGGAACTGGATGCAGATTGCAGGTCGCTACCAACCGCGCGATATGGAAATTATTGAGGGAGGCCTATGTTTAGTAGTAGGATTGGCCACACTNCTCACCCAGTTTCGGTTACGGTTACGGATATCTGTGCTTTAGAATGCAATTTGCAATAGTTGTCCAACACGGTCCAGACGGTTCATTCATGGCCGCACACTTTACATCGAATAAAAAGTAATAAAAAAATAAAAATTGATACTAGATGGCATAGCATTATAAAGGTAAATCAGACTGTAATGCCTTTACATATAATGCTATAAAAAAAACCAATTTAAACTGCCTACATTCGAAACTATCCGAAACTTTTGAATCGGTTACGGTTACGGTTTCGGATATCCGCAACATCCCTGGTTGACATGCCCATCTGGCAGGGAGAGCCCCACATAATCCATCGGAATCCCCCCCAGACCGGTGGGTATGCATTTCAATACATTTTCGTGACGAAAAAAAAGGTACACAACGTGATCATGCAGTGCTATCCACAATATCAGTTGAAGAGATACAATTAAATAAGTTCAGATTTTGTTAGAGTTATGGTAACAAAAAGAAACCTATAATTTAAAGGTTTTTTTTTATTATTGAGTATCCCAGTGAAGCTTGTAAGTGCTTCTTTTCCCCCCTTTTGTTTGTGAGGATTCTTCAGTATTTCTCGTGAACAATATCCTCAGAGTATTTTGCCTGATGTTCGCCAATCTGCCCGGCCGTGTGTCCGAGCAGGGAACGTTGTTGTTCATTTCATTAGCGATCGTGAGCAGATATCGTTATTGCGTGGCGTTCACTTGAGCGCGCAGTATATGCGAGGGAAACAGATACACTTGTTTTTTGTATTCTTTCTTTCCTTTTCATCTTTATTTCTTAATTTTTCTATCATGGGAATAGCTTCTTAGGATGTTCTGTAATCGTCATCATTATTTCAGCCACAGGACGACCAAGATAAAAATAGACCTCCAACACACATTCAGCGTTTTCTTGCAACATTTGTAAGGTCATCTGCAATAATTAAAAAACTTATAAAAGTTACCAAATGAATCATCATTTGGTGACTTTTCTGACAGATATTCTGACTTGTTATTGACGCAATGAATTGCTTCTTTGTGAGTTTTTGTTATTTTAAATTATTATTTCTTTAACATCCTTTATTCATATTTTTTCCCAACAACAATGTACTTTTATAAAAAGGGAAACCTGTCATTGGCTATACTATCAGTCTAAATCTTATAACTAACATTTTCAATGTATCGCTGTTGGTTTCTATAAAATAAAATTAAATAAATAAATAAATAGATGTCTTCCGGTCTAGATCTACAAGGACTTGGGAATAGTCTCTCTCGTTCTCAACGCTGCAACTCCTGTGTAGCCAGGATCTTCTACAGCTTGACCCATAAAACCCAACTAATGTCAGGTTTGTCGAGGTGACATCTGTAAAACCAAAAGTTGCAGTTTATTAAAATTGACAGAGATAATATTATTAGTAATAGATCGTCAGGGACTTTATCAGCAAGTGGTGAAACTGGTCCTAACTTTTCCACAATACTCATTTGCATCTTCTTGCAAAGAGTGGAATTTATGTCGACTGGTGAACAAAACCACATAAAGGACAGGGAAGATCAGCTCTCTCACGTGGTTTTGTTCCCCAGTCGACGAAGTACATGATGTCGTGCCCTGCGTGCCAAACAATTGCACGCAGGAAGGCTACTGACGACGCCACGCCAGTGTGTTTGTGGCTCAGCTTGTGGCGGAGTGTTGAGCTGACACTGTGTAGGTTTGTTGTCGACACGACAATAAGAAGTGGAAATTATGTGCTGAATTCAATCTTTGACTGTCTGAAAACAATAACACAAATGATTTATCTGCAAACCAAAGTAATACTACGTACAAAACACACTCGCCTCTAAAACATAAATAAATAATTACATGATTATGTTGAATGAAGCTTAATCACCTGCTAATCACAGTTCTTCTTGTAGCATGGGGCCTAATAACATAATGATGGGGGAGCGGGACTGGGCTATACGTAAGAGGGAGACAGGTATATGTCAGTTTGTATGGCATAGAATTGAATTAACGGCAGTGCGCATACGCAAAATTGAGTGAAAGTCGAAAATTGAGCGTCAATTTAAATTTATGATCGTAATTTTTGTAACAAAGTAAATTGAGTTTCGATAGAGAAATCAATGGAGTTAAGGCATAGATTGAAGTTCACGTACGTGCTAATCGATGATAACTGGACTAACGCCCGTATTCACAAACATTACTATGAGGTCTCACAGTGCGCGTGGACGCACAGGATGACACACGAACCAATCACAGAGCTCTATTCAACGCTGTGCGTTCGATTTGCTGCGTCACTTAAGCAAGCATCGTTTGTGAATACGGGCGTAAGAGTGCATCCCGGATTTGCACTGAAGAATTGTGAAGATATTTTTTAATTCGGATACGGTTTTTTCATACATTTGATTTTTCATAATAACGGTCGTTCGTTACAGCTAATGACAGTCCAACGACTTATCCTGCATTTAAGCACTACAGTGCGGTAGCGTTTTGTTACTTATAATTAATAACCCAACACCATTTTGTCTTCGATGTTAAGCCTACCAAGGCGCCCCCAAAACAGTTAAGGTTCCTAAAAATGCCCTAAGGCTTACTCGAGCTCTCGTATCGGACCACAACTACCTAATGGCTCTGATCTTGATCGGTAAATTACGAGTAGGTTTGAAGGACTTCAGTTACATTATTTATTTATTTATTTATTTATATAAGGCACAGCTACAGAGAACAAACAATAACAATACAATTAACACAACAACATAGCACAATATTAAGTCTGAACTCCGATTAGAGCCAGGCACAGCATTTAAATAACAAAGAAATAAATTTATAAAATGAGTAATTGGTTTTGTCGATTAAATAATATCACATACTGGATGTGGTCGTTGAGGACTGAGGTTTCCATACAAACATTATTGTATTTGACAATTAGAGTCATGCATGGTCACCCCATTCAGATCAGATGAGATTTTTAGAAGTATACTCGTAGTTCTTGCAACTCACGAAGGCGAGTGAGCTTTACTTATGTGTGTACTACATGCACAGAAAGATAGTGTAATATCTATCAAAACTTTTGAAAAACGAACAGTAGCGAGCCACCATATATGTAAAGCTCACTCGTTGTGAATTACAACAACTTGTACTTTGTAATTGGAAAAAGTCAGACTTGTTTTTTTCTCTTTATACAGATCTAGAAATAGAATAGGCTTCCGTACCACACCATAACCCCAATTATCTCATCCACCAATAATTTGATTCCGTCACGCCTCATAAGGCATTCCGTTTGCGTTTCACTGTCATTCTAATGCCCATTGGTGTCAAACGTGGCCTGAGTGTTATCACAGAGTAGATACGGCGATAGACAACACGGGCGGAAGTTGGAGAACTTTTCGACGCTTGATATTAGATACAGTCATAAAGATTTTTTTTCGTACGTTCGTTTCAGCCAAATGACGTCCACTGCTGGACAACGGCCTCATCCAAGGATTTCCAAAACGACCGGTCCTGCGCTGCCCGCATTCAGGTTCTTCCAACGATCTTCACCAGATCGTCGGTTCACCTAGTAGGGGGCCTGCCCATGCCACGTCTTCCGATATAAACGATAAGAAATTATTTCCTTTAATTGGCCTAAATATTCCAAATCCAAATTGTTTATTGCATGATGATGGTGTTACAAAACTGTTAAGTTTGCTTTCATTGAAACGAGAAAAAATAATGAATAAATAAATTGTATTTTATTACTCACGTTTTAAAATTGTGTTGCTACTGGAATCAAATATTTAAGCTACTTTGATTTCATGGGCCAGGTCTGAATTACTAAGGGCGAATTATAATAGGTACTACTGGTAGGACCTACTACGAAAAAGAATAGAGGTGTACCCAATCAGAAATACTTTTATCTAGTATTTGAAACAAAATGCTTTGAATAATTTCTTACTTGTGTCTTATAAGACACCTTTAAACAATCCTATGTCTTGTAAGATTCTACTTCAAAGACTTTAGCTACTCAGTTGTCTGCAACACCTAAATGCAAACATTGCAGTTCAAAAGTAAACCTTAATTCCTTCATATAAGAACAACTAATTATAACGAAAGTTGTAATAGCATAGACAATGATGCAACTGTTCTATGGCAACTCGAAATGTTTCTTCGGTATTATAAATCTTGGTGCTTGAGGACATTAATATCTACGTGTTAACATGATGTAGAGTTTTATTTTGTAGTCGTAAACGCACCAACAGTTTGGTCACGTGACATTCTACATTTGAAATTCAATGATGGAATGTAAATGGTACTTATTTTCAACGACTCCGTGGTGGTGGTCAGAGTTTTGAGTCAAATTCAAAGTCAAAATGGCTTTGTTTGCATGGACTATTAAAAATATAGCGCTTACAAATCGTAAAATATTAAAATAAAAGACAAATAAAAAACTTAAAGTTTTGCTCTTATGGAGCCTTTACATGTCTCATATCTTTTTTCCCTACCAGAAAAGAAGCGCCGCAACAAGCCATGGCAGTCACCTACCACTATCAGCCCCCCTAGACAAAACGCACTTTTTGATCGAATCGAAAATCGAATCCGTCAAAACTCCATACAAAAAAGGGGCCTTTCGACCACTTTTCGACTGGTTTGCGATTAAAATTTGCACTTTGTCTAGACCCACTGCTGGTTGAATTGATCTTTAGGAGTACACTGAAAGTGATACTCAATTCAAATTACATTCCATTTGTGCTGTGTGTGAACTGTTATTTCATATTCTATTTTTTATGGATTTTATACTTTACCATTCCCATCATGTGGATGTCATAAGAGGCGACTAAGGGAGAAATATGCGACCATCAAACCTTCCAAACTATCTGGCCAGGTTGGGGAGTGTTGTCCAAATCCTCCTTTTTGTCTTTGACAAATTTTAATTAGAGGACGACTCTTTATCGAGTAGTAGAGACTAAACGACTTGCTCTCATTAGAAGCCCTATAGTCCGTTGCTCTACAGTAGGCTTGAATACAATAATAGGTATGCTTCAGCTTGATAATCAATCAAGCTTTTGCTTTAACGTTGAGACCAGTTTATATGCGGGTTATTTTTAAGTAGACTTATTTTCTGCGTACTATGTGCCCTGCCCATTGCCACTTCAGCTTGCTATCCATCGGGCTATGTCAGGTAGTAGGAAGGCACTGAATGCAGATTTCAGGCCGCTACCAACCGCGCGATAAGGAAATCATTGGGGGAGGCCTATGTTTAGTAGTGGACGTCCTGTGGCTAAAATGATGATGATGAGACGCATTAGTTCTTACTAAATCAATAAACTTGGTTCATACTTAATCAATACAGTTTCAAAAACCACACATCACGTGCTGCCATCGTTTCACCATTCATAACTAATCCCTTTATGTCATCATTGTCCAAAGATACGTAGACTTTACACATCTGGGGGCACGGCAGTGCCCCCGCCAAGTCGAGCGCGAAGCAAACAATGCCGTACCATCCTTTACTGGAACCATTTCGCCGCATTTTCAGGCCCCTATTTGAGAACCTCTGGATAAGACCAGAACGCAGAAATTTTCGTCATCTAGTAAGCTATAACCACATACTTAAAATACAAAATTTCAAGTCTGTAGGTCATTTAGTTCCGAAGTTAAGCGAAAGCAAAGTTTCGCATTTATGACACTCACTCATTCACTCACTCACTGATGATCATCAAAATAGAACTAGTACTTCCCATAAACTCAGAGAGCTGAAATTTGGTACAGAGTTAGGATTTAATGGCCACATAAAGGGAAAACTATAAAAACTAGGAAAATCGAAGATCTGGAGTAACACCACATTCATAATCAATACTACTAGCGCCACACAGGCACCGTGGTGTTCGCCTGTACCGCTCACCGCTAGATGGCGCTAGCACTTTGAGCGTCGATTTTCTGCAGCAAAAATGTCGATAATATTAAAAGACGACGACGTTAAAATATGATGCTACTTTCTACAAAAAGAAGTGAAATCCCACCAAAAACNCCGCTTGCATCCAGGTACTTCCCGCGACCTTCACCAGATCGTCGGTCCACCTAGTGGGAGGCCTGCCCACGCTACGTCTTCCAGCTCGTGGTCGCCACTCAAGAACTTTTCTGCCCCAGCGGCCATCATCTCTTCGAGCTATGTGCCCCGCCCACTGCCACTTGATTTTAGCGATTCTGCGGGCTATGTCAGTCACTCTGGTTCTCCTACGGATCTCCTCATTTCTGATGAATAATTTCTTACTTGTGTCTTATAAGACACATTTAAATAGTCTTGTAAGATTCTACTTCGAAGACTCAGTTGTCTGTGACACCTAAATGCAAACATTGCAGTTCAAAAGTAAACCTTACTTCCTTCACTTAAGGACAACTTATTATAACGAAAATTGTAGTAGCATAGACAATGATGCAACTGTTCTGTGGCAACTCGAAATGTTTCTTCGGTATTATAAATCTTGGTGCTTGAGGACATTAATATCTACGTGTTAACATGATGTAGAGTTTTATTTTGCAGTCGTAAACGCACCAACAGTTTGGTCACGTGACATTCTACATTTGAAATTCAATTATGCTTATTTTCAACGACTCCGTGGTGGTTGTCAGTGTTTTGAGTCAAAGTCAAAGTGAAAACTCCTTTATTTGCATGGACTATCAAAGTGCTTACAAATCGTGAAATATCAAAATAAAAGGATAATAAAAAAACTTTATAGTTTTGCTCTTATGGAGCCTTTACACGTCCCATAATCTGTTTGCCCTACCAGCGCTTCGAGACTAACATTTGGCAAGTGCCGAGAAGAAACGCCGCAACAAACTCAGTCACCTTTGTCTGCTGGTTGAGGTGATCTTTAGGAGTACACTGAAAGTGTAACTGTAATTTCATATTGAAAATGATTTGATTTGATTTGATATGATATTCTATTTTTATGAATTTTATACTTTACCATTCCCATCATGTGGACGTCATAAGAGGCGACTAAGGGATAAATATGCGGACATTAGGCCTTCCAAACCATCTGGTCAGGTTGGGGAGTGTAGTAAAAATCCTCCATTTTGTCTCTGATAAATTACGACCCTTACTCGTGCAGTGGAGACTAAACGATCTGATGATGACTTTGATGAAACTAGAATGCTCTCATTTCAAGCTCTATAGTCCGTGTGTGTACAGTTAGGCTTGAATATAATAATAGCTTAGAAATGCTTCAGCTTGACTAATTAAGCTTTTGCTTTAACGTTGATACCAGTTTATATGTATGAGAGGTTTTATTTAAATAGACGCATTTTCTGCGTACTATGTGCCCTGCCACTTCAGCTTGATTTCCGTCGGGCTATGTCAGGTAGTAGGAAGGAACTGGATGCAGATTGCAGGTCGCTACCAACCGCGCGATATGGAAATTATTGAGGGAGGCCTATGTTTAGTAGTAGGATTGGCCACACTCTCCGAAGGGATCCCGATCACATCCCCAAGCAGGCTCTGGATTGGAACCCCCAAGGAAAACGCAAACGTGGTCGCCCCAAGCAAACTTGGCGGCGCACTGTGACAGACGAGGCGAAGAAGATCGGCAAGACTTGGAGCGAGATCAAACACATAGCTCAAGACCGAACGCGATGGAGGACTGTTGTGGAGGCCCTCTGCCCCATCTAGGGGACATAGGACCATAAGTCAAGTAAGTCAAGCATGTTTAGTAGTGGACGTCCTGTGGCTGAAATGATGATGATGAGACGCATTTTAGCTGTAATCTTAATACAGTTCTACTTGGTTCATAATTAATCAATACAGTTTCTAAAAACCACACAGCACGTGCTGTCATCGTTTCACCAGTTTCACTATTCATAACTAATCCCTTTATGTCATCATTGTCCAAAGATCCGTAGACTTTACACATTTTTCTTGCAAAATCAACCCAGTTCCAAGCTCATAAGAAGCTACAGTGTTAGCTTGACGTGCCGTCTCTACAATACTAAGGAGGTTTTCCCAAATTGGGCAATTAGACAATTCCTGTCCACGACGTGGCATAAAATTGTAATAACAATCTCAAATATCATAACTATTCAACAATGGCCAATAAAACCTTTTTTTCCAATATCTATGAGATCGCCATGGTTTAGAATAAGTAATAGGATAAAATGTTTGCTGATGAAATAGGTGCAGAAGTGCCATTGTTTGAAAAGATTTTTTGTGTTTGTGTAGAGAAGTAAAAAAATTAAATATAAAATTGGTATTTTATATCTTGTAACAACTACTGTAATAGGCACCATAATAAAATTTAAAATTTACATGATTCTGAGTAATTATTCCAACTCTCCTACCCCTCTAACAACGGGGGGAGTGTATGCCAATTTCTTCATGTACTCTACTAAACATAGAGAGTCGTGCTCCTGTAGTGTAGACTAATGCCCGTATTCACAAACTTACTATGAGGTCTCACAGTGCGCGTGGACGCACAGGGTCACACACGAACCAATCACAGAGCTCTATTCGATGACGTGCGTTCGATTTGCTGCTTCACTTAAGCAAGCATCGTTTGTGAATACGGGTGTAATTGACTTGATAATGTTAATATTACTTACCAGACTCTAGTCAATACATACGACCATTGCATTAAGCTCGTTTTACATTATGCTTGAGCTTTTTCATAAGCATAATACTCGGTTTGTTATTGCATTAATTTTCTTTCACATACATTTTGAGCTTTTTCGTAGGCATAATAAGCTCTACCGTTCTGTACCTATTTATTATATGCAGGGTTAAGCCTCATCCACGCGTCGCTCAATAAATATTCCCACTACATATTCCCATCAAGTGCTGGTGTTGTTAGCTCGCGCGCTTCCGCCGCGCGGGGGGCGAGACGCATCCGTGACGCGACATTGTTGCAGGCATTCGGAATGAAGCGGTGTGCGCTTCTGCAACTTTGTTGTTCTTTTTTTTGCTACAAAAGATGTTTTCAAAATCAAAGATATCTTTTTGATTAAATTAGTCACAACAATGAATACGGTTCTTCTAAGCACTTGCTAAATACTCGGTAACTTGTCTTAAAGCTCTGCTAGGATAGCCCAGAATTTAGTAATAAGACTTGTAAAGGCTTTATAAGTGCAATGCATTATTCATGGTTTGACAATTTCAAGAACTTTTAGTCTCGACTATTGATGGCTTTTTAAAGGCTTAGCAACATTTTACTTTTTTTCATCCAATTATCCAATAAGAAATATGAACCAGTACTTTTGGGGGTTGTTAGAAAGCTATTGCTTCTATCTTTAGATGTCTATAAAGACAGACATAATAGATGGATGGATAAAAGAATGCCGAACTAAGTTGCAATATTTCTCGAAAAAGTTTCCTAAAGTTGCTCATTTACGAAGACCGTTTTAAAGCATTTAATCAAGTGAATTAAGTTACATTGTAGCTTTGACTTGTTTATGATGTTTGCTGAATATTGATTAAAGGCAATGAAGGAGATGAAGATAAGCTGTCAACATTCAGGATAATGCATATTAAATTTAGATTGATGATGATGAACATTTAGCAACTTCAAAAAGGTTTTGAGTGAAGGTTTAAACCTATTCACTTCAATAGAAGTCACCTTCACACAAAACCTTACGAATACGACAGTGCCTGCATAGCGAACCCTTGCAGGCATTAATATTATTATTGAACACGAAATTGGAATTTTGGGTACATACAGCATCACTACATTTTTGTCGCAAAATCTCTACTAGTATCTACTTCTTCTCAGTCGGTACACTCTTGTCAAAATGGTCGTGGTCATCATTGTGAATCACGATGAGTTATGTTCCTTGCAATACGGCGCCATTCCTCGCGGACTACAGCTTTCCGGACGCTTTCGCTAACCGAACACTTAGTTGCGGCCTTGATCTGGTCTGTCCATCTCATTGGTGATCTACCACGTGGTCTGGTGCCCTCAACTTTTCCCTGCACTACGAGACGCTCTATGGAGTCATTACTGCGCCGAGATTCATGGCCGAAGAAGAAGGTCTACTAGGACAGTCAGTGTTACGAATTGGACCAAAAGCGAATTGGCCCAATAGCGAATTGGACCAATCGCGAATAGGACTAATCGCGAATTTGTGAATTTTTCACGATTGGCCCAATTGCGAATTGGACCAATTGCGCCTAAACGGTTCGTGCGTTACATCCAAAGTGGCCAAAAAGTGGATAACACAACCTTACTCCAAGTAACAAAGACGTGTTGCGAACTTATTGGTTATTTTGGGTGCCACAAACTACGGCTACATTAATATACTGCAGTGGTTACCTTAATATGCCATCGCTTGTACATTTATCATATTCACTTACTTAAAATCTCATTACCCTAAATGTAACACTGTCGCGCAAACTGCAGTAGCCGCATGCTACAAGAAACTAATAAAACAAAAAAAGTAAAACGTCAAATGTCAATACTCCCGCGCCAACGTTTCGTTACTGCATCATGCATTACGATTCCGACTGCATAGTTCGAATTAGTTATGTTTAGAGGCGCTTCTGTGGGTGCACTGCATAGTTACACCCTACTTGACCACACCGCGCGTTCCTGCAACGTTGAATTCAATGCAGTTGTTTATTGCCGCGCTGCGCTTGGAATATGCAAGCGTGCGTTCGACGAACGTTGACATTTATAGTTTTAATTTTTAGAACGTTTTGGTTTACTGGAATTGGGTGTAATTGGGTTTATGGTGTCGGAATTAATTTTTCGTGTACCCGATGTCGTTAACGAGGAATGCATGTTGATGTAGTTTTATTGTTTTATTATGGACGTGATGTTTATTTTGAAATGTTTGACGTAAAAGGAAATTTAATGGTATCGTAAGTCAATTTTACTCGTTCTTAATTGTTTTGGGTAGGGACTTAGGCACGGTAATAATTATCTATACAGTATTCCAACTCGGCCATATTTTTGAAATAAATGTCAACAGCCCCGCGGTACGTCACGGTATGACAACATGCGATAGGGCTGCCCACCTGCAGACCCTATTTTCATTACCTCTGCTTACTTAGAATTTCTATCTAGTTTTGTGATTGTAATTTTTTATTTTATTTTGACAAACAAAATAATTTGTGAATGAAATACACTCGACATCAAATAAATCGCACCTCCCGCGACAAGCATATTGAAACGTATGCTTCCCCACTTCCCACCAATATTGGCATCATTTGAAAGCCTAGTTCTAACCTTCTTTAGGAAAGGTTTTTACCCCAAAAATGTGTCTTTAGAAGGATCCAGAGTCAATTCTTCAAAAAATAGGTAGTTATGCTAGAGCCAACTTTTATGGCTATAAAACTGTTACGTTGGGATTAATCGCTATCCATCTGTTAAAGAGGACACGTGAGATCATTATTTGGTTTTATAACCATAAAAATTGGTCTAATTGATCCCATAGGTGGGCCCAAAGTGAGGTATTTTTTCAAGTCACATTTGTGGTATATGTTAATCATTTATTAAGAAATTAAATGTGATTTTCTTTAAGGATATTTATTGGGCTTTCAAATAACACCAATATTGTTGGGGCACCATGATTGTGTCAGAAGAAAATCGTTAAAGTTTGCGTCGCGGAAGGTGCGGTTTATTTGATGTTGAGTATATGATAAAACAGGATGTTGTTTTGTGATTAGTAGATTTAATTAAAAAAATATATTTGTGTGTTTGATTTAGTAACAAATCTTATTTTGCGACCATAAAGTTTATGCGCCTCGATTATTATACAGGGTGTTAGGTAAATGGGTTTATAAGCGGACACTAGCCCATGTTAACGTGTGCATATAAATGGTATGGTGAAGTCAGAAAAAATATATCATCATTTTAATAATTTTAATTTTCACGCAAATCTGATTTTATAAATTTTATTTTGTATGAAAATTTAAAAAAAGATGATGATATCACTGACTTCACCATACCATTTACATGCATATGTTACATGGGCTAGTGTCGGCTTATAAACCCATTTACTTAACACCCTGTATAAATAGGTACTTAATTTATTTTTATAAAAAAAGCACTTACTGTTTAAAAAACAACACATCGTCCGTTTATCACTGTGGCACATTCGCGACACCCCCGACTTTTGCATGTCGAGCGCATACCGAGATTTGAATTTCGAAGGAAAGCTCGCGTTTCGTCCGTTTATATGAAGTTACAATACTGTATGATAGTATTACCGTGACTTAGGTCTTAAAAACAATAAAGATCCCTGGTACCTACATAGGTTATTTAATTTGTATTATTAGCATTAAGCCTCCCAAACTCATTTGACCAGCATGGAGAGTGTAGTCCAAATCCAAACCCTCCATTTGTGCTTTTGGTAAAGAAAACTCATAGAAATAGATGAGAATTGAATAGAATGATTCTGAATACAATACTAATACTCTACTTTACCTATTGTTGTATTAAAATCTCGTTTAATACAGTCTTTTCTCTAATAAAAATAAGAGAAATAATAACGTTTATTAATGTAACCCATATCAAATACAAAATACGCATTTTGGCACCTTAAGTATTAACCGAAATCATCCGTAATAAAGGTGGAAAAACATGGGCAACCATAGAAGCATGTGGTATCGTTTAGCCACGGCCTATTATAGTTTTAGAAAAAAACATTGTCAGTTTGTAATGCGATCCATCGATCTTCATTCAACCGTCACAAAAGGTTTAGCAAAAACCGAACAAAAACTGTTATTTTAGCGAATTGGGGGCGTCTACCTCGTCAGCATCTCAACGAAATAGCCATTTTAATTGACCGTTTAAAAATGTTTGGTTTCGATTTTCGAATTTCGAGCGACACGCGTTCGGTTTCTGCAAAAACATCTGAAAAAATAATAGAAAATTTTTTTAGTTGCTCTGTTTTCGATGCATCTGTCATTTTCAAATTTTGTTCCGATCCTGTTTTGTTTTTTGCTAACGTGCGTTCGTGTTTGAAAATTATTTCGATTGGTTTCTTTTTTTCTAAGAAATATTTTAGATGTAATCATATGAAATTACAATCATACTTATTATCTATAAAATAATTACGTTGTGCTTCCTACATTATAAAATGTTATTGTATCCATTTGTAAGTTCTTACACGAAATCTATTAATGATCATTAATGAGTATTAATGTTATCGTTAGTTTTGAGTTATTAATAAGAGTAGGTTAGCTCGAGAATCAATTACATTTTAATGGATTTGCTTTGGAGATTTCAAAACATTAAGCTAACATGCTTTATTTTTCTTAATAATAAACCTTTTACATTTGCCTCTGGTAAATTAGAGAGAGTTGCTGTTCTTGCAATGGAGACTAAATGGACTGATGATGATGATGACAAAATATCAAGGTGGACTTCCCTGCAACCCTGTTCGTTTGTTCGTTTCAGCCAAATGGCGTCCACTGCTGGACAAAGGCCTCTCCCAAGGATTTCCACAACGACCGGTAATCCGCTGTCCGCATCCAGATACTGCATACCGCGACCTGCCCGTAAAATATACTAAATCATTTTTATCTTGATCTTGTCTTACCGCCTATTTTTATACCTCTTCATCAACGCTTTCCATGTTGATCGATTGGTAGCGGCCTGCGTCCAGCGCTTCCCTGCTACCTTTATGATGTCGTCGGTCCACCTGTGCGACTTTGAGCTTCTGTATAAGGCCTATAGTGAGAGGCCACGTTTCCGAGCCATAAGTCATCACTGGTAACACACATTGGTTGTAGACTTTCGTCTTCAGGCACTGAGGTATTATGGACGAAAAGATGTTGCATTTGTTGATCATGGAATGCAATAAAGATATTGACTATTAACATTTCTATACCTACCAATAAGATATTTCCACGAAAAAACATACCCGAATACAGATTAATACTCAAGTTCGAGAGCCCCATCAAACTCATATCCATTCAAACTGCTATCAGATTATTCGCCGCACACTTTAAATCGACCTCTACTTATAATCTGACCACCAAGTTAGCATTAATATGTATCTCAAAGACATCTTTCATACTTGTAGGCTAAGCGATTAGCGTTGGAATGTAGACTCTATATGAATTACGATAAGAGCGATTGATTTGTGTTTGTTAGGCAGCTCAGATATTTACTTAAGGCTAAGGCGATGACTGCTGTAGGGTTTCTTAATTTGTGTTTTTTAGAAACCATAGGTACACATTTCCTCGTTTTGGATATTTTTCACAATTCTTGTCTATGACTCGTTTATTAATATTATTATCAATCCACTAGCTTTTTCCCATAGCTTCTCTCGCTTGAATATTGGTCTGCCACAGAAAGACTTAATAAAAGCTTAATAAAGCTCCAGTGTGTTTTCCTTTCAAAAATCTGGATAAAAACTACCATGTGTTCTTTCCGGGACTCAAACAATCTCTATAGCTTTCATATAAATCGGTTCTGTGATTTAAGCATGACACACTTTCATATTTGGATATATGAATGAATTAAATCTAAATCAAAACAGCCCACTTACTACTGGAATATCGATGCCCCTTAACACAGATCACCTAGTTGATACGCTCTATTGTATGGGTCGTAAATGCGCCAATTATGACGATCAGCGTTACTCTGGCCCCGAGACCAACAGTGGCCCCGAGAAATTTGCCCCAAGACGTTTCTTAGAATCATTTTATGGCGCGGGTTATTAATATTGATCTGTTCTCACGTTAGCAATGAGATATGGGACAGTGAGTTTAATTTTAATGTAACGTAACTTTAAATTTCCATTTAGATAAGTAAACTTCAAATTTTAATCTTGTAAGATTTTAGAAAAGAAGCTGATAATATTGACTGAGGTTATTGTCCAGAATCAATGGTAGGCAAAAGTAAAAAGTTCTCTTTAAAAGCCTCTTCCCAGAAAATAACTAAATTCTATCATTATTTGAGACGATACATCAATAAGATTGCCAATTTGAGATTAGAAGAACGCGAACGCTGGATTTAGACAAGTATTAAATAATATTACTTGAAGAGATTAACAGGGATTCAGCATAAGCTAACACCGTAACAGCTTCAAGTACATAGTTCTGATCGGTGCAATATTTCAACAGAAGTGTTAACTAACACAACATTATAATAAATTAATAATATTGTTCAATTATCTTATTAGTACATATCGACCGCTTGGCATTTCATAACACAATAAAATTGCATTATGCAATAAAATTTAGCAACCAAGTAACAAAACCGATGTTCATTTGTCACAAAAGGTCAGTTTCAATTCTCACAATGATTATCTTTGTCATCTGTGAAATATCAATTTCATAGACAACAATATCGCACGACCATAAACCTACCACATCAATCTTCAGTCGTATTGATACATCTCCACATTGTCGTATGAGCGCCTTCCTACACAATGCGATCGTAAAAGGACGCTTTATTCGCTACAAATTATCACAGAATTCGATGAAGGCGCCTTGTGATCAATACAACCATTTCAGCATCAAAATCAATAACAAATTTGAGTCCACAATACTAAAACTCAACAGTTTTATATCACTCAAAATCAACCCTTAAATGCAGCGCGTTAAGTGCACTGCACATTTTGAGAACTGTACCCAAAGTTGTGAAGGACACAATGAAATTGAGACGTCAAATGTCAAACTCCCGAACGCGACAACAATGCCCTCTGATTGCCACGGTCCCATTCAACGATTATACACGGCCATTATATTCTATTTAGTTCCAAATAACCATTTAATAATAGTTTACGAAGCGGCAACGGTCCCCTTAGCATGCTTATTAACAATACAATAAAATAAATAACAAATAATACAAAATAAGAACCACTTTACACCTTCTAGGAAGCTGGCAGTTGTTCAGATGAAAAAATATTAATAAAAACACGTCCGTCTCTTTCTTTCGAATAGCGGCGTCTCGTTTTCTTTTTGTGTAAGACTCGAGTGGCATTTGTTGTCTACGCATCATCTTCTGTTGTAAATTTAAGTGTGCTGGAATTCCAACCCTTAAAATGACGTAGTTAAAGATGAGTTCACAGTTCTCAAAATGCGTGTGATTTTGTCAAATAACAATCATAATGGCGCTTAGATGAAGTGGAAAACGATATAGTCAATGTGTCAATCCCTTTTCACGTTAATTTTAAATTAATATTTGTGTCGTTGATACGAGCAAAAAACGTTTCGGAGGACAATTGGCATGAAATAGGCTGAGGTCCCGAAGGACCTATATGTCGTAAATTTGACAAGCGTGAAATTTTGAGAACTTTGAACGAAGACATTTTTCATAACACGTAAACAATATCAAAATGCAAGGTTTACAAAAGGAGTAGTAATAAAAATTAATCACTTAGGTACGAGTAATGTCTTTCTAAAAGCAAAATTTGACTGATTCGGTATTTTTTTTATTCAATTTTAATATTTATGGGTTTTATTTATTGTAAAAAATCTTATAACACATTTGGAAAGTCTGAAAAAACTTTAAAATATAAATTCACGCAGTCAAATCCACGCAAAGTGACTCACTAAGTAGGTACCTACCTATTTTCAAGGATATTATGTTGTTCCTGTACTACGAGTAGATTGTGACGGCAGCTGCAGTCGAGGATTCAAATCCCGCTGGGGGCAAATACTAGTAAAAACGATATTTTACAAAATACAATAGTAACTAAAGGGCTGGTTTATACGGGTCTGTATAACGTCCGCTAAATACACTACAATTTAACGGTAATTAAAAATCGCCAGAACTGTAATTAAAAATAATTCTCCACCCACAAAATTACCATGAGAAATCTATCCGCCAGCTATTTACCCAGAATTAATGCTGGAACGATATTAATAGTGTTCTTGTCAAATAAATTGCCATTCAATTAGGAGGGTTGGTTTGGGTGAGGGTGTCCACATTTCCTGAATGATTTGGGTATTATTGTATAATGGCTGTGTTGGATTTTACAAACATTTTACAGAAAGTAATTTATAAACTATTGTAAGAATTAAACTAAATAGGTATAGATTCTTAGAAGAAATAACGTCAGTTAAAATTTTCCACCTTTGGATCAGTCTTTTAACTTTTTTAAAACGCATAGTAGACATGCAGACAACATTTCCTACCTCCCATGCTCTATGCTGCAACTCCTATGAAGCCAGGATCTACAGCTTGACCGCCAATAAAAACCCAACCAGCGAAAGCAAAGTTTGTCTCAAGGAAAATGAAACTGTCATTGACATTTCTTTTAATTAATTTCGTTTACACAGAAGATAGATAAAGTCCCAAAATTAGGATCTGAAGTGTGGTCACCCCCAGCCAGGGTGCGTTTCAAAGAATCCCTCAATAGAAGGGATGATTAGTAGTCGACGTCGCATTGTATAGGAATTTAAGTGGTTCGGTATAATTGCATTATCGTTATCCCAGTCAAAGTTTATGTTGCACTGTTTAAAATAATTGAGAATGTTACTAGGTATGCAAAATCACTTGAAACCTATATTACAGTTAAGCTTTTACATTTACAAATACGTTAGTTTTTATTTCATTCAAAAATACCCAGTAGTTATGATTTTACAGGCATTCAAAGTTCGCTTAAATATTGAGTCCCGCGGACGTCACGTGACCCCGTTTGACGTACATTTACAGCGTCCGCTCACTAGAAAACGGATATAAACATACTTAAATACATTTTTTTTTGTAAATACAAACTTATTATACATATTAACACCCAGACCCATCACAGAAATTAAAATTGAACCAAACCCAAACTTGATGCGATTGTGTCGTTTTATTGCGAATTACCTTCCAGCTCCATCATTAGACCCCGATTACTATATAGAATTAAAAAAATCATCAATACAAAACGAACGAGCCCAAACTCGATGCATTTAAGTCGTTTTATTATAGAGTTCCTATGGCCACCTTCCAGCTCCATCATCAGATCAGCTCCATGTCATCATAATATTGCATGGTCATCCAAATCACATGTGTTTGCGAAATTTCAGCTTAATCGGTTGCCTGGAAGTGGGTCTTAATTCAGCTTGCAAGATTCCACCCATACAAATATGAGCCAGTCACTGTAATATGACGTCACGCGCATAAAATGGCGGGCCGGCCGCCGCCCGCACTTTTAAAATTCAATATCTTGGAAACTAATTGACGTATCGAAATAATTCTTTCACGTGTATTTTTTATTTTTAACAGAGAATACAGAAAGCTAAAAAACAAAATTAGTGAACATTCTTCATTGGTGTATCAATTCAAGGGTGGGAAATGCATGGATTCATCGTCATCATCAGCATCATTTCAGCCACAGGACGCTCACTGCTGAACAATGAACCACCTTCTCCAATGAATTACAGATTGACCGGTTGGTAGCAGGGTGCATAATAGTGCTTTATGAGGTCATCTATCCTACTTGTTAGTTGAACTTCTTACACTGCACTTGCCGGTATGTGGCCTCCACTACAGAATCTTACCTACCAAATCAGCCGTCAGTTCTGCCTGTTAAGTGCCCTGAATTATATATCGTTTTAGACGTGTATTCCTTACAAATGTTGCAGAAAGGCGCTGGATACAGACCGCTACCAACTGGTCAATCTGAAAATCATCGGGGAAGGCCTATGTTCAGCAGTGGACTTCCTGTGGCTGAGATGATGATGATGAAGGGTGTATTCAATAAACAATGTCATGCCAAAGTGTCCATTATCACGATCCATAACAGCGTGACTAATCAATAAATAGAGTTAAAAATCCATTGCACCTTGTTTTAAAATTAATGGCCGTTAAAATCTCGGAATAAAGCCACAAAACGGTCATAACACAGCATGACACTGACCATTGTACGTCTCAATAACCAATCATTAAGTACTAAGCACTCTTTGTACGGACACTTAAGTATTGTCCAATTGTTTACTAAATACATTAACTCTTCAATAGAACACTTAAAGGTACATCTTGTCCCATTCATGTCACAGTCAAATATTTTAAAGTGCGGGACAAAATTGGCACTTACGGAACAATAATTAAGAGTGACCAAAATTTTATGGGCACGCTTCGGCTTCGGGGCATTAAAAGCCCATATTTGTGGCCCGGTCATAAATAAGAGCCATTATCTTCTAAATAATTAGCAGACGCTGTTTTAGGGATGATTCGTGTTTCAAACGGTTGTGTTTCAGATTTGGGCAGGGACGGATTTAGATGGATTTCTAATTATAAGAATTTTAATATTTTACGCTTGACAGCATGCACGAAAAACTCACACCCACTGTATACCTACAGTCCATAATACGTACAATCCAGGCTAATAAACAACTTAGAAAATCCTCAGATCCGAGATATTTCGGGTTCTAATTTTGTCAAATTGCGGTTTTGATAGCAATCACATCGTGTAAGTGTATGTCACAAGTGACCAAAGTGTCAGCAATATTTTAAGTGTTATGTGGTTGAAATTTTTGTTTGTAGTTGCTTGAGATTTGTGTATAGAGCATAAGACGACGCGTTTTTACTTGCGCGATCGTGAGATCATATTTTGTCCACTTGCAGTCTTGCGTTTTGCCTATGAATACGCGTCATTTGGACACGGCCATATACATATGTATCGTCTTGCCTTCTCTTCATCCCAAGTCCGGCCCAGTCCTGTCTCTACGGGGGGCAACCCCGGCATCCATCGCGACGCCCGCGCGGCACCCGCACGATTTGTGGCCGCGGTAATAATACCCGACAACTTTAATGAAGTACTTTTAAATTGCTGATAAATTACGTTGTTTCGTGAATTAGCCCTGAGAACTAATTTAGTTTTGGATCAACAGCTTTAAAATCAGATCTCATGTAGCGCCAAAATCTCTACACCCTCTAACTCTATATCCCAGTCAAACTACGTGCCATGGTCGTTTCTCCGAAATTACTGTTCATTAATTTTCTGATAAACATAGTTCTTGTAGTTACTACTGTGCCTATGCTCTCAATCTGGGGAGATTGAGAGTTTTAGCATTTAGAAACTAGTGAATAGTGTCATAGGTTTGTGTTGCCATGTAAAATCTAATTAAAAAAAACGTTTTGATAGCTCAAAAGAGTAGATAACTGCTTTTTATTCTTCTGAATCCATTGTAGGTTTCAAGAAAGTAAGAATCCTTCGGGACTACTCAACCTTCACTGGTTGGATTTTATTGGATGCTGAAATGTAGATCCTGGCTATGCAGGACTTGCAGTGGTGGGAAAGATAGGTAGGATGTGCCCTTTAGCAGAATTAATGTACTAAAACGGCGATTAGTGTCCCGAGTGTCTTTTCTATCATTTTTAACGCAGAACAAGGCAGGTATTTGACCGCAATCGCACCTGGTGTTAAGTGAGCTGCAGTCTAGCATGGTACATAATCTGCTATTCACTCTTGCATCTTCAATGTTTTTCTAAATATTTTTTTCTTTTGCATTCCCATGTCCCATATAGATTCGTAGACATTACAGTAACGTCGTCGTAACGCCTACGTACGTGTAATACGATACGTGAGTTTGTACGTGGTGTTGTTTTGGGTGAACTTAGGTGAGGGGTGACCAGTTTACACTGAGCTATGGGAATGACGGTAATGAGATGCAAAAACCCATCTAAAACGACTTAAAAGGTGTTGTAAGACAGAAAAGAGATAAATTGCTACAATAGAACGTTCTCATAATGATCATCTCACTTTTGTTTTTTTACGTGATAAGTTGATCATAGAAAGGGTTACCCTTCTATGATCTGAGGTTGAAGCATTATCCTACATCTAATAATTCCTAAACTTAAAATATTTCGTTTTCGTTAGGTACTTAAAAATCCTATAGAAACATGTCAAAGATGCCCTCAGCCAGGCTTGGCTGAGGGCATCTTGGGTAGCTACCCATGACTTATCATAAATAGTATACCTATTTTTGCAGGGATATTTGCTGGTTAACTCATTGTAGCAGTTTAAACCCTTTGTATGTTTATTTTGCAGTTTATGAACACTTTCTTATTTATTTATATCTTTTTGTATCTAATGCATGTACAACTAATCTGTGAAAACATATTTAGGGTCACATTTTAGTCTTGTAATATAAGTACTTCAATACTTCAATGTAGATATAAGACTTATATGTACATTGAAGTATTGTTTCAAATTGTTTGATTGTTTCAGATCAAGCGCCGCAAGTGGAACTGGATTGGCCACACTCTCCGAAGGGACCCCGATCACATCCCTAAGCAGGCTCTGGATTCGAATCCCCAAGGAAAACGCAAACGTGGTCGACCCAGGCAAACTTGGCGGCGCACTGTAGCGGACGAGGCGAAGAAGATCGGCAAGACCTGGAGCGAGATCAAGCGACAAGCTCAAGACCGAACGAGATGGAGGACTGTTGTGGACGCCCTCTGCCCCATCTAGGGGACATAGGACCATAAGTCAAGTAAGTCAAGAAGTATTGTTTAAACCATGTAAAGAATGTAATGTTTTTTTTTCCAAATAAATGAAATAAAATAAATATACTTACATTACTTACATGCTAGTCAGTGCTTTAAAGTTTATCTAAATTAAAAAATACCCTCAAACGAATCTAAATACCATAGGAACAGACAAAATACGTACTCTGTATTCTTCCCAATTCCACAAACCGTATTTTCCAAATATGTAGCATGTTTATCGGCCATCTACTTTAATCAAACACTCTATCCCACAGATTGGGTATAACAAAACATTTTTTTACTCTGGAGCTTTAAAAAAGTTTGTACGACAAAGCTCATTGTGTCTGGGCACAGTTTAAATAATAGAGACATCACAACAGCGGCGGAGGCAATAATTTATTCAAATTAAGAGTAACGCGATACGTGCGCTAGTACGTGGACACAGCATCTGACCTTTGGGGTTTTTAGAGATCTGTTAAAGATTTTGGAATAAAAAGTCAAGATTTTCTGTTGTATTAACGTAATAATCGATTTTGATGAAGGCAAGAAGGTTTTGGTCATTGCGTGATGCGGTAAACTTGACAAAATAATTCAATTCCTTTTAAATGAAAAAGATAACAGGACACAATTTAGGTATTTACTTTGTTGATTGTCTCATGCCAAGGGTCCTTTACCGTTTGTAGAGATTTAAATAAAATAAAACTTTCTTACAGAAAAAAATAAGTACATCAACCTATAGTACTTAAGGGTCGAAGAAAAGACATAAATTATGATATTGCACCTTATCATTATCAATGTCAATCAATGAAACTATTAATCAAATCTAATAAAATTGTAAATCAAAATCTAGTTCATTCTTCTTTTCGTGTCGACAGCAAACCTACACAGTGTCAACCCAAAACTCCGCCACAAGAGTGGCGTTGTCAGCAGCACTCATCAAATCCTCCTAAGTGCAATTGCTTGAGCACTCAGGGCACGACATCAGGTGCTTCATCGACTGTCTATCTAGTCTATCGAATCTAGTTCATGGTCACAGTGTTTTCTTAGTTGACTATTTGTAAAAACACAAACAATGTCAAAAGTTTTTTATTTCTACGGATCCCAGCAAATCTTACGTCATATAAAACTTTTTTGAAACTATTTTTGAAACTTTTCTCGACTCCTACGTGGCGCTAGAGGCGCTGATTTATAGTTAGTACGCGATCCTCAGATTTATCCTTTGTCTCTCTTATAAATCTAACGAGGGAGGGAGAAGGACTGAGGTGTCAAGTGTCACTGTAGCTATTTTGAATTTAAATTTGGTTTTAAAAGATAATGGAGTCATTCTTTCTCTAATCAACTTGTAGTTTAACATAATACTGTGTGAGTCGAAGGTTCTTGTGTACCTAAGCCTGAAAATGTCAAAGATAGTGTTTCACTTCTACGACTTGAAATGGCGCCTTGAAACCTGCTTACAAGACTTGTCTCCACGTGATCCATGAAAAAACAATAGAACTAATACACCTATGTTGTATTGTTCGAGTTGCATTATATCAATTTCCACTTGACATTGGCGACGATTTGAATTTATATCTCTTGAGCACATTAAAAGTATGACTACACATTGCAAGTTTTAAATACAATTTTATTGAGAATAAACTGATTTTTAAACATTAATTAGCGATAGAAAGTAAATTATGTGCTAACACAACTACGCAACGTTCGAATGAAAGTAAAATGTATGTGATGACGGCAAGAAACTGATATATTTTTCATCTTACTGTTATTTATCAATGCTAAAGTGTGTTAGGTAATTAGCACTCAAACAAAATGCTACTTTTTACCTGTAAAATTAGTAAAATATTGTTGCTTTATTGCATAACTAGCGGCCGCCCGCGACTTCGTACGCGTGGACCCCGTTTAACTACCTTAGGGGTGGAGTTTCGTAAAATCCGTTCTAAACGGATGTCTGTACACAATAAGGAACCTACCTGACAAATTTCAAGTTTGTAGCTGTTATAATTTCTGATATTTCGTCATTAATCAGTGAGTGGTATTTCGCATCTGGATTAACTAATACAATGTAATAAAAGTTATTTAATTGCCTGTTAGTCCAGTAGAATTAGCTTTTAAATCGGAAATAATTCCTACAAAAGATTTTAATGTTTTAATGGCTTCATTGGTTGCCCATTAAGACTCTCCTAAGTTTTCGACTTCGACGGAGTTGTGCTTAAGTGATGGGGGCCCCCGAAAGAGGCATTTTTTCGGTTTTCCGGTTATACCGCGTNCAAAAAAACAGATAAATTGCTACAATAGAAGTTTCTTACAATGATCATCTGACTTTTGGTTTTTTACGTGATAAGTTGAAGCGTCATATTGCATCTAATAACTCCTATGAAATTTAAAATACAAGCAAATGTTAGCGACAAGCAATGCGAAATAAAGTCAATTACTGGGCAGACTTATTTATTTATTATTACATATATTTAGCAATTACATCTTGGTTTTAAATAGTGTCTTAAATCCTCTTGAGGTTTGTCCAGACACTATTGTTCTCTATACAAATAAAATAAACGTTTTAGTATAAGCAAGCATTCACAACTTTTCGATATTCATGAATCATCCTAGAGCCTAGACTGCATCGCACTTAACACCAGGTGCAATTGCGGTCAAATACCAGCCTTGTTAAGCATAAAAAAATTAAGTATTCAATGAACCAATCTACTGGCTTAAAATATTTCGTTTTCGTTAGTTATAAACCATACCCAACTTACATGTTAGACGGTCGGTACCATAAAGTATACCTTCGTTCGTTCGTTTCAGCCAAATGACATCCACTGCTGCGTCTGCTGCTGCTGCCACGACAAAGGTCTCCGCCAAGGTTTTCCACAATGAACGGTCCTGCGCTGCCCGCATCCAGGCTCTTCCCACGACCTTTACCAGATCGTCGGTCTGGTCTACCTAGTAGGAGGCCTGCCCAAAAAGTAAAAGTATACCTATCTAAATTAAAATACCCTTAAAAGCATCAAAATATTTACTATAGGTACAGACAAAATATCAACACTTCTATGTATTCCCAATTCCACAAACCATATTTTCCAAATTGCATGTTTATCGGCCGTCCACTTTAATCAAACAATCTATCCCACAGATTGGGTACAACCAAACTTTTTTAAAGTTTGTACGACAAAGCTCATTGTGTCTGGGCACAGTTTAAATAATAGAGACATCACAACAGCGGCGGAGGCAATAATTTATTCAAATTAGGAGTAACGCGATACGTGCGCTAGTACGTGGACACAGCATCTGATCTTTGGGGTTTTAGAGATCTGTTAAAGATTTTGGAATAAAAAGTCAAGATTTTCTGTTGTATTAACGTAATAATCGATTTTGAGGAAGGCAAGGTTTTGGGTCATTGATTCAATTGCTTTTAAATGAAAAAGATCACAGGACACAAATTAATTAGATATTTATTTTGTTGATTGGCTCATGCCAACAGTCTTTTATACCATTTGTAAAGATTTAAATAAAATAAAACTTTCTTAAAGTAAAAAAATAAGTCAGTAATCTATCAAAATTAATGGTCAAAGATCCTACTAATATTATAAATGCGAAAGTTTGTATGGATGTCTGGATTTTTGTTACTCTTTCACGCAAAAACTTCTGAACGGATCACATAATTTATGACGGTCACAAATCGTCATAAATTATTATTATAGCCTATAGGCTACCTATTGTTGTTTATTACCCAGAATAACAATAGGTACTGTAAGTTTCATCAAAATCCGTCCAGATCCGTTTTACTTTATATGTTTTCTTAGTTGACTATTTGCAAAAACACTAACAATGTAGGCATTGTTAATTTTTTATTTATTTCTACGGATCCCAGCAAATCTTACGTCATATAAAACTTTTTTGAAACTATTTTTGAAACTTTTCTCGACTCCTACGTGGCGCTAGAGGCGCTGATTTATAGTTAGTACGCGATCCTCAGATTTATCCTTTGTCTCTCTTATAAATCTAACGAGGGAGAGAGAAGGACTGAGGTGTCAAGTGTCACTGTAGCTATTTTGAATTTAAATTTGGTTTTAAAAGATAATGGAGTCATTATTTCTCTAATCAACTTGTTGTGTTTAACTTATGTTACGGTATTATTACCGTGTGAGTTGAAGGTTCTTGTGTACCTAAGCCTGAAATGTCAAAGATAGTGTTTCACTTCTACGACTTGAAATGGCGCCTTGAAACCTGCTTACAAGACTTGTCTCCACGTGATCCATGAAAAACAATAGAACTAATACACCTATGTTGTATTGTTCGAGTTGCATTATATCAATTTCCACTTGACATTGGCACAAATAAACCTCCTAAAAAGGTTGGAAACCTTAAACGTTAAATAAGAAAAGAACTCTATCATGTGGGTTATAATCATATTTATGTTCAGTCGACAGTCTGTCTGCACCTACTCTACATTAAAAGGGAAAATCCAGATTTTTTTTCTATATCCTAAAGTAGATAATAATTTTACTGAGCAGACAATGTCTTACTGGTTTCAAAATAAGTGATAAAATATATCTAAAGTGATGGTACGGCAAGCTCTGTTTTAGGACGTGTATAAGTGCCTTGTAAAGACATGACATACACGAAAAACGATTTGAATTTATACCTCTTTAGCACATCAACAGTATGACTACACATTGCAAGTTTTAAATACAATTTTATTGAGAATAAACTGATTTTTAAACATTAATTAGCGATAGAAAGTAAATTATGTGCTAACACAACTACGCAACGTTCGAATGAAAGTAAAATGTATGTGATGACGGCAAGAAACTGATATATTTTTCATCTTACTGTTATTTATCAATGCTAAAGTGTGTTAGGTAATTAGCACTCAAACAAAATGCTACTTTTTACCTGCAAAATTAGTAAAATATGTTGCTTTATTGCATAACTAGCGGCCGCCCGCGACTTCGTACGCGTGGACCCCGTTTTTAACAACCTTAGGGGTGGAGTTTCGTAAAATCCGTTCTCTGCACACAATAAGGAACCAACCTGACAAATTTCAAGTTTGTAGCTGTTATAGTTTCTGAGATTTCGTGATTAATCAGTGAGTGGTATTTCGCTCTAGATTAACTAATACAATTGTAATAAAAAATATTTAATTGCCTATAGTAAATTAGACAGGGTCGTGCAATATAGAGATCGTCAGTGAATTCTATCAAATTTTTGTTGAGACGAACTCAAAACCAGATAAAAAATAATAATTTAAAAGAAAATTCTTGCCAAAATGAATAAAAAAAAGTCACCCAGCAACAATATTCAATATTGTTTTCTACAATGTAAAATATAGGACGTTACATCTCAAACCTGCTTTAGAGATGTCTCGGATATGCGACATAAATTACCGTAACGACTAACAAATTCACGTCATTAGACTAAAGAAGTTAATACATGTCATTTTTATAACCACTCTGTAAGGTAGCGAGCTACCTAACAATGAAGTCGAACCTATTTCACGACGGGAAGTCGTTTTTATCCGACAATCTGATAGTCAAAAGAGAGGATAAATGAGTTTGTATATTCAAAAGTTCTTTATTATTGTGTGGGTTTAGATTTGATTGAGATGTAAGAACGGAACTATTTGGTTTTGAACGATTATGATAATGAGCTATTTTGCCACCGTTTGTGATAATTTAAATCAAACGGCCTGTCAAGCTAAATATAGCACCTTATGTAGTTGAAATAGATGCGATATTGCAATATAGTCTTGCTGGCAAGTAAACATTAACATCTTTTTGGGCTGCTTTTTTCTTTTCAAAAAACATATTTTTATGATGAATATTTATCATTGACTGTACCAGAATTGGACATTTTAAAATACAGGTTAGTGTAGTCACACGCAATATTCAGAAAGCAATATTAAAATGGTGAAATATTTTTTTCTAGGACAACTTTACTTAAAAAATTGTATCATGCAGCAAATCCATAAGGTGGACCGACGACCTCATAGGCTCATAAAGGTAGCAGAAAGGCATTGCATGCAGGCCGCTACCAATCGGACAATGTGGAAATCATTGGGGGAGACCTATGTTCAGACGATCTGTGGCTGAAATAATAATGAGTAGGTATTGAACCTGCGAACTGACCGTGTTCACAAACGCTGTATCATTTACGCCCGCATTCACAAATATTACTATGAGGCCTCACTGTGCGCGTGGACGCAAAGGATACACACGATCCAATCACAGAGCCCTATTTAACGCTGTGCGTTCGAATTGCTGCTTCACCCCTTAACCACTGACGTGTCATTTTGTTACACTAACACTGACGTACGTACGGCATACGTACGTAACTTTGAAGACCTCTTGATGTATCAATAGAGTGTAACATTGGTGAAATTTGAATTAAAATTATTTACACATGTTTATATTAAATAGAGATAGTAAAAAAAACTTAATAAGATTAATAGAATAGTATGATTTAGGTGAAATCCTCCAGAGGTGATAAAAGTTACAGAGGCATTTTTTAAAAATCAACACAAAAATATTCGATAACAGTACGAACTTCTATTTTGGCCATATTTATGATTAAGAACAGTTTTAAACAGGAAAAAATCACAATAGCAATAATTGACCAAATAAGTCACTTTTTAATACAGTTCATTTAGGAAGGCTATTTTCTATAGTCTTTCTTTGACTGATGACCTGGTCACCAGTTTGCCGTGCTTCAAACTAGTGAGGAAATATGAAAATATGGTATACAATCTTCAGAAGAAGTCAATCCAAAGCCACGAACTGAAATTCTTTCACCATCATGATGATTGTCCTCGAAAGACGCAACCGATATAAAAATTTACATCCCCTGGATTTTTTGCTAATTTCTTCGTCATTTGCAATATTTTTGTGCGCAAATGAGGTTTTTTACATATAGACGATCAAAAAAATAAATAACACTGCTAACGATTAATTTTATCTCTGGACCACCATACATAAACGATTTAAAAAAAGTTACACTAACACTGACGTTACGTACCACATACGTCGGGTGGTCTAGTTCTCCTACTTAGGAACATGCTATCCATTTATTTTCTCCCTTCGCACACGCATCTCTGGCTACTAGGAAACTACCAAAAAGGACACGCAAAAATTCCTGCACAAAATGAAGTTTTGAACGAAAAACCGTTTGACCGACGTACCACGTACGTACGTCAGTGGTTAAGGGTTAAGCAAGCACCGTTTGTGAACGGGCGTTAGTCTCAACTCAACAACTCTCAAGTAAAAGGTGTCGACTTTTTTACATCGCATAATAGACAATAAATTACAGATATAACAAATAATATCAGCCAGATAATAACTTCACAAAAGCGTCATAAAATAGTACCAAAAAGGACACTGACCGCAAAAATTCACTTCATTGAATCTTATCAATGGAATTTCTATGGAAAAGCATTTTTTTCCAGTAGGAATGCTCCAATTATAGCCTTGTAAGTAAGTAACGAGCGCGTACGCTTCCGTAAATACCTTGTACACGCATTGTGTAATGTTAATCATAAAAATATATATAATAAATTACATCTAGTTTCATACAAGGTGTAAGACATTTCGAAGAAGACACAGTTTTATTTGTTAAAATTAAAAAGATATCAAGCTACTGTGAAATCGCAACGCGAATTTTCATCATGGCTTTAGAATTTGCAATTATGATTCAGGATTTCGTACCTTAGTTGATTGAGAAGTGAATCAAGAAAAAAAAACGGAATAAAGTTTTTATCAACAGCCTGTATTACTATTAATTTAAAAAATATATTGGTTTTTATAAAATATAGTGGAAAAACAATTGAAACAATGTCTGTAACGTTAAAGCATCGACTCCATCAATGTTGCTGTTTATTTCCTTAAAAATAAAATAAATAACTAACATTGATTGTCTCTATCATATACGCTAACATCTCAGAGAGAGAGAAAAAGACGTATAGAGTAGAAACTATCGAAGAATAAATAGGAAGCTTTTCGAATTTATTAAAATGAAAATGCAATGTCAAATTATTGTCAGGGCGAGTCCACACTACATCACGCTCACGTTACATTTTGCAACTGGTTTAACAAGTCCGTGAAAATTACAAAAACTTAGTTATACTTTATTATTTCTCAATTGGCCTCGCAACGCTTATATTTAATATTAGCTACAATCATCAAGAAAATAATTGATACATTTTTATTTGATTTCATCATCAATTATCGCAATTACAAACGGTGACAGGCACTAATTGTGTTTTATATCTCAACAAATTAATAACGTACAATTAGAAAATATAACTGGACCGTTCATGCGTGAATCTTTTCAACACATTATAAGAATCAATATAACGAGTGCACAAACTATATTTGTCGCATATTCTGCAATGTAATAGCTTTCTAAATGGACTGGAGTGTTCATTTGTAATTTATTGTTGTTTTTTTCAAAGGTTGGTCACACCTGGCGTGGTACAAAAGGTGTGCAAACACCATAAATTAGTTTTAGACGCAACTGGTTGTGACTCCTGCCGATGGTCGTTTGGGAGATTTTTTTTTGGGAAAAAAATCTTGTTAGGCCTTTATTGCTATGACCTTTGTTGTGGCTTTGTTTATTATTTAACGAGCGACGATAAAATCGATTGATTTTTAACGACAGTTCCTTCTAGGTACTATACTAAGCCTTCTAAGTTTTTTTTCTAAGTATAATACTAGATAAGCTATTAGTTTGTCGACTACTTACAACCTTAGCGGTTCTCTTGGCACCTCTATACGTACTTACATGTCACTCACTCGCACTCGACTAAGGCCCGATTCGACCAAACTTTTATACGAGAGTAACTCCTGGTATAACTGGCACATTGACAGTTTCTGTATGGGAAATATGTCAAAATGTCGAATAACTGACGATTTATTCCGAGATTAATATTTACTCTTGTTTGGTCGAATCTTCCTGAGTTGTTGATACTTATCAACAAGTTAGTTCTGCACAGCCTGTATATGTACATACGTCTTGTAAGAAGTCTTTATGTGTCATAAATGGGTAATTAATTTTTAACATCGGGAAATCTTGCTTGGTCGCTCGATAATATTTAAATGATTTCGTGTACTTACCCACGCTTGTGCGTGTGTCCCGTTTTTTACCCGACTGCGCCAGAAGGAGGGTTATTTTATAAACTTACGGAACCCTAGATATAAAAAACAACCGTGAAATTCTCGCCTATAACCATGAATTTATGATAGTGAATGCGCTTTTTTATGATACAATAATAAAACATCGAAAGAAACCTGCATTTTCTTACAAATTAGCGCTTAATATCAACTATAATGAACCGAGCATGTATATTTTTTACTACGTTTCGATGATGATTGTTGTTAAAGGAGAACAATTGCGTATGTTAAAATGTCATACATTAAAACCAACACGTACTAATTTAGAAAATAATAGGGGATTAAATCAAAAAATATTTATTTATGAGATTCAAAACATGGGTTTAAAACTTGTAAGCAATACTAATATTTGTTATAGGAATCTCATGTTTACCAAGTTAGAGTAAAACTCACTAATTTTACCTGATGATACATTCGGAATATTAATGTAACATGTATCGGAAACAAAGACCATGAAAATTGCATTCGATTTTAATTGGAAAATTAAAACTACTAGTTTGTTCTTAATCAATTAAATTAACGTCAAATAAATTTTCCAATCTTCTAATACAGATTTAGTGAAATACAGCCTCAAGTCTAGCCGCAGACTGCATGTCGGCCAATAGTTTGGGTCGGGTTGTTAATCAATATGGACTTGTATAAAAGTGCGCACATTACACCAATTTGGTATCGGCCGATTCTTGATACAAACACAGAATAATAATAAGTACTACGTACAGAAGTTTTACTTCGCGAAGGTATTTAAAAAAATGTATGCTCAATGTCATTAACAATATGGTGTAATTTAGACTGTCTCAAGAGTCAAGCACCATTTTCAACCGACTTCAAAAAAGGAGGAGGTTCTCAATTCGACCCGTATGTTTATTTTTTTCTATGTTTGTTACGCGATAACTCCGCCAATTATGAACCGATTTGAACAAATCTTTTTTCAGCGTATAGGTAATACCTCAAGGGTGGTCCCATTTAAATTTAATAATAGAAAAAACAACCCCCAAGGGTGGAAAATTGGGGATGAACTTTTTTATACGCAATATCTCCGCCGATTATAAATCAATTTGAACGATTATTTTTTTGTTGAATAGGTATTATCAAAAGGGTGGTTTCATGCTTAGAAGAAAATATTTCACCCCCAAGGGTGGAAAATTGGGGATGAACTTTTNGAACTTGGGTGTTTCAGTTCTATTGATTTTTCATGGATTCCGTGGAGTTAAGTATGCCCGTAAGCAGGTTTCGAGACGCCACCGGGTCCAAAGCGGGTTGTTCATACGACAACCCACTCGACACTCGATGCGCGCTCAAATTCGAAGTATTTCAATGTTTTTTATAATTTATCACTTCACTGCACTTTAGAACACAAAATAACACCAAATTTATTTTAAAAAAAAGTTAATTATGTTGACAAACGTCAGTGATCGGCACTGCGCCGAAGCTATAGGGCTGACTTCGGTAAAATGATGTGACATGAGGTGCCAAACTGCGGAAAATGGCGGAGGAAATACATGATTTAGCATGAATGTTCATGAATAATATTAACTACTTATTTACCTCTCAGTGTCTTGAGGCAACTTAAAAAAGTACATTCTGTGTTTTTATTATTATTTAGGCAGTTAAATACTGCACAGTATTTAGTACACCATTTTCTTTATTTTCTTCCATCATACACAAGAATACGCGTGCGTGAGTCAATGTTCGCTCGTATGTGAGGCCTTGTCGAATAGTATCCTGTAGGTGGGCCATCATGTGTGTTTTGTTTTCGATGTAAACTTGCGGAGATGAACAGGCCTGATACAAATTAGAATCAGGCCCAACTATCGGCCGAGTACGTTCACTTTATATTTTTCTTCTATTAATTCTAGAGTAGTTTATAGTACATTATCGCTGTCAAAGTTGTCAAGCTCAGCTGGACCAATTGACGCTGACAATACAATACTATTCAGAGAACATTTAACACCAATTCCGAATCTATTGTACAAAATTACCTTTAGAAATCTCAAAGGCAGCTTCACACGCGTCTCAATTCTAAATTTTCGAGTATGTTCTCGAAAAAAATGGTCGAAAAACTGCTCTTAGAGTGACCATGGTGAATCCAATGCCCACAACAACACAATGGAGGGTAATTGAAACAGACACAGCTCAATGACAACGACAAAAAGTCAGTCGGCCCAATGTAGG
This sequence comes from Ostrinia furnacalis, assembly GCF_004193835.3. Taxonomy (NCBI): domain Eukaryota; kingdom Metazoa; phylum Arthropoda; class Insecta; order Lepidoptera; family Crambidae; genus Ostrinia; species Ostrinia furnacalis. The sequence goes on from NW_021135411.1 coordinate 127,294, forward strand.
GTGGTTGGCAAAAAATTTGACATCTGCGCGTTGGTTCAACGTACGATGGAAGAGTGTGCGATTTTTGTCAGTGAAATTTTTGGTCAAAGTGAAATTAGAATCATGATGTTCCAAATTTGTAAATGTAGAGTCAAGTCTATGTGACTGGTTAGTTAGAGTTTGACTTTGAATGAACATGGTTTCATAACGTTTCTAAGCGTAGATACAACAGTAAACACGATGATGAGCTGTTTAATAAATTAGGAGTTGTACCTATTTTAGATTTCTAAAAACCTAAAACACTTCACATAGATACTTTATTTTTTTATTTCACATATTGTAACAAGTTAAAGATTTTCTGACAAGTGTTAAAAACTCTACTCACTTTCTGAAACGCTATATCGTCGCACTCTTGTACACCGAACGAGCCGTATCACCTAGCAATAATTTGCAAGCAATTGAGCGTGAACTACCCTCAGCATTGTGCTGCGAGTGACGCAGCGCCGCTAACTAATGTTCAAGTGGCTGACTGTCACACCAAACTGTAACTGATGCACTTCTAGTTTATGGCGGTAACAGCTTTGGCAGTTTCAATAAACTGGCATCTATCGTGATATTCGTGATACTTGAACTTACTTATTAACTAAAGGTCTCTGACAGCAAATTTTACTTTATACATTTACTTTGTATTATTAGACATTAGCTTTCCGGCCGCGGCTTCGCCCGCGTGGAATTTTGTGTCACAGAAAAACTTTATCGCGCGCGTCCCTGTTTCAAAAACTGGGATAAATACTATAATATCCTATGTCCTTTCCCGGGACTCAAACTATCTCTATGTTGTTTAGGCGTGAAAACGAGACAGACAGACGGACAGAGTTACTTTTGCATTTATAATATTAGTAGTATAAATGTGTGTCCAACACACTGCTGGGTCAGTGTGGTAAAAGATGTGTGCGCCAAATTATGTTACAACTCTTGCATGGATTTCAATAAATTAGCTTATGGTTATTTTGATAGTGTAACATAATAGAGTTTCATCAAAATCCATCCAGTCGTTTTTGAATTAAGGAGCATCAAACATCTAACCATTCTAGCAAACTTTACGTATTAAGGAACCTAGACTTACCTAAGATGAAATCGCAATTACCCATGCACACACATTGTATGTACCTACATTTTCAGCTATGAATATGCGCCTTTACTAAAACGCCATGGCTAAAGTTTCATCACCCGCGGAGTTTTTTCAAAGTTACGGCACGGTGTGACAGGCAGCCCCATTATTATGTTAGAGCCAATGTTTTCATTTAATCTCGCGTCGGCCGACACAAGCCAATTTCACGAGCGTTCGGGGCTCGTTTAGTTCTAACCGCGCCTTTGAAAACACCGAGTTTTAGGAAGCTCGCGTTCCGTGACTAAACGGTGTAAATTAAGTTGACATTTCTCGAAATTCGGTATGGGAAAGTAAACAATTTCGTTTGAAACTTTTTCAGTGGTTGTAGACTTGCGGCAAATTGTCCGTGAAATTTTATTACTGTCGTGCTAGTAAGAAAAATGTTAATTAATTAATTACATTATGATCACGCGTGTTGTATCGTTTAACGTACTAAATTGGTGGTAATGTTTTAAGAACAGATCGGACAAATGAGACGTCTCAAGCTATATTTTGGGCTGTCAGAGTTTTTAAGATTCTGCGAGAAAGTGCGACATCAACACGTTTTCTTGGTTATTAATTTTTCAATTTATATTCCCTAAAATATTATACGTATAACAGCGTTTTAATACTGTTTTGTCTGTTTCAAGACCAACGCAATATTAATTTGTTATTTTATACGTAAAACGGATTTGACGATTTGTAAATTATAAATTTCGTGAGTCCTAAATACACTTTAAACTTTCATGTTCCATTTCAATTAAAACGCGGCTATCACAGCTTGCTACAACTTTGTAGCTATTACTATTACTAGCAAAATAGTGAAACATTGTTTAGAATCCTTGTAGATTTAGGCTGAGTTGCACCATCTTACGTTAACTTTGACAAACATCAAAAATCTGTCAAACTTCATACAAAAGCACCGAAAAATGTTATTGTTACGGTTAAAATAAGGTGGTTATAAGATTTTAAACTTTCGCATCCAACTAAAATAGAAAGACACGGGTCTTAACGCGACATTATACACATTAAAGACCCGTGTCTTTTTATTTTACTTGTAGATTTAATCCTCGTTTCCTCAAATATGAATACTTATGCTTACTCTACATCCAGCTATAAATATCCAGTTTAAATGCAGCTATTCTAAACAATGCCAACCGCTGCCCATTACTAAAATTACGATGTGAACGTCAGTAATGTCGCAGTAAGGCCGTAGCACATTTATCAGGGCAGGCCTCCTACTAGGTGGACCGACGATCTAGTAAACGCGGGAAGAGCCTGGATGCGGGCAGCGCAGGACCGTTCATTGTGGAAAGCCTTGGGGGAGGCCTTTGTCCAGTAGAGGACGTAATTTGGCTGAAACGAACGAACGAACATTTATCAACCCTGAAAGGGATAGTAACCGTATCAACTTTAGGCGGTCAGTATGCTTTGTATTCAGGGATATAGCAACAAAGTAACTAAGGAACTGCTAAAGTTCAAAAGATACAAAGCCTGTGCAGTGACTAGAATACTAACCGGCCACTGCAAACTAAACAAACACAAATCAAACATGAACATGACCGAGGAAACTCTGTGCAGATTCTGCCACACAGTAGAAGAAACGGCCATGCATGTTCTTTGCTTATGCGGCCCGCTTATGAGCAAAAGAAGTATCCATCTCGGGCGATACATCATGCACCCGGATGAGATAGCAGATATCACGCTCCAAAGAATCTGGAAATTTATAGACTCAACGGGACTAAGCAGTGAACTCTAAAGACAAGGGCTGCCACAATAGATCAAACCTGGTCGAGATGGCGCAAATGAAGGCCCAAAACCAATAATAATAATAATGCTTTGTATGAAACTCCATACTGCAACGCACACTTATCCGCACCGCAACGTAAACGCCTCGCCTCGCGATTGACATTGCGCTAAAGGGGATATGACAGCTCGCAAAAGGCGATACGGTGTTGATCCCTTTCCGAGTTGATAAGTCTGCTATGACCTTTAGACGTCAAATCCTTCACACACGTCGCTGAAAGTCACTTAACCACACAATAAACTAAACAATAATACGGGCCGCAATCTAGACAATGTTTTAAATTGCCGACGTGCTCCGGAATTACCCGAATACAACGTTTTATTGTCATAACTGACTTTTTCCAACGAAAAATTAAGTTAGGGGGAGGTTGCACTGGCTGAAAACGTATGGTTTTAAAAAAATCTTTATTATTTGTGAAAATTATTAATTTAACAATCATTCAACTAACATTACAGGTTTCCTAATGCCATAGGTAGTGTCGATTTATAGTGTACCTAGGAAAAGTTGATCAAATACATGCTAGTACGGTATATTACAGCTAACTATACATATAATTAGTCACTCACAATCACAAATTCAAGGTTTTTTAGATTGACAGACTCTACAAAATTATTAAAATAAAAAAGCTACTAATAAAGACTTACATGGGGTTAAATAACCCCATGTAGGAAAAAATAATAACTTTTGGAGTAAACTATTAATTGGCATTTCCCCACCATAATTCTGCTAAGCTCAAGCTAGTTTCTAGCAACGTCAAAATTAGCCCAACAACAAATTAGTCTTTGTAGTAATGTACACCTCGCCTTACCCCAAAAGTACGTGTCACACAGCACTTCCCGTGCATCTACATCAAATTTAGCGTAAGAGGCATTTTCCCTCCCTAATGGAGGACGTAATAAACGCAGATGCCACAGAACAAGATACCAAACACAGATCAAGATCAAAGATAAGGTTCGGTGTAACGTGTCCTCTCGTTTGTGTCAGAAATGAGAATGACTTTTGAACTGTAAGGTTGGGTTTACATACACGGGACTGATTGCACCTCTAGTTCCCACCACTACAACTCTTTTATAAAGCTATCTGAAGGCCACTATTTGTAATCATGACATCAATATAACTGTCATTCCTTCCTTCGGTAATACTTTTTACATCTCCCCACAAACAAAATAGCAGTGTCATTCGTCAGTAACTTGGCTGTTATTGACATATTATTACTTTAATGTAAATATCATTGTCTGGTCCGGTATATTTAAACAGTGCTCTTCTTGGACGCTCAGTTCTCGAATTATTAGACCTACATGTAGTATATTCAATTTAAGTTCTGCACCCAAGACTAAAACCATGAAAAAAATAGAAAAAATTACTGCTACTTCCAATACTAAGGTTAAAAATAATGGTAAAAACTCTATTCAACGTCATGTTGTTCTAACTTTAAATATACAAATTCAACCACTCAAAAGACTGGCATGTAAGCCTACTGTAATGCGAGCAGTCGGAATGCAAGCAAAAGTTGTCACACGCCACACAGTACTAGCGGTAGTTCTCCATAGCTACGTAATTATGAGTTTTTGTGGTTTTCACGTATTGTAGCTACCCACGTATTGCGATTTTGGGAGAAATAAAAAGGACACTGCTGAACATAGGCCTCCCCCAATGCTTTCTATGTTGCCCGGTTGGACGTCCAATTGGCTGAGATGATGATGATGATGATGAAAAAGGACACATTAAAAAAAGGAGCTAGTAGAAAAAGGAGTACTAGAGCAGTAGCTTTCTTTGAACCGTTTGCATATAACAAGTCTCATCTTACGTTTCGTCTGTACGAGAATTACTTAGATTGAAAATATTTGTATGTGCTTAAAAAACTTATTTAAACAAAATTACATCTACTAATAATATTATGTCTAATTCTCAAATATTAAAACATTCTTGTACCGTCGTCAGGATATCAAAATAGCGTTTATAACTGCATAAGACATTCTTCTCCTCTGCTCCTCCAATTTTGTACTCAAAGTAAGACTCTAGTCGACGGCAGTGGAAAACGCCCCGTGAAACAATTCAAGTGTGCTATCTAAAGTCTAAAGTACGCGTGTTTCCGAGTACGTACGGGTTACGGTAAGCACTCGGTACGGACAGCGCAGTTTATTGCCTTACAAACGCGAACGAAACGTTGGATGAACTATGTTCGAACTCGAAGTATGTATCAGAAACTAAAGTACGTATGTTATGTTGTACTGTATAAATAAGTTGATCACAATTTAATTTTATAAATAAGTTGATCACAATTGCCAACTTTTCTTTAAAAGTTTTTCGGCGCATTCAGTAATTCACTAATAATTGTCGCATTATCAGATTATTTTTTTATTTTACGTCCTATTATACAGTCACCATGCTTTCACAGTTTAAAAACCCATCCCACAATAGACTAGATGACAAAATATCATTTTTTAAAGATTATTACAGACAATTAGAAAATATTACACTCGTATTTTTTATTTTCTTTCATAATAAAATAACAGCAGTGCTGCATTGAGTTGAAATGGTGCGTTACGTCACGCCTATGTAGATTTTTCACTCAAAAGTGACGTCACGCCACATTTCAACTCAAAATACAGCAATTAAATTAATTATGAAAAAAAATAAAAATACGTGTCCAATATTTTTTTATTATCTTTCTGACGGACTAAATAGAATTTCGATTACCCAGTCATCATCTTTCGATCATCAATTGACTTGCAAGTGATCTTAACTATCAACAGTTATTTCCCAACAACAGATTTACCCACCTCGAGACGAAACAGGGAACGTGTTAAAGCAGAATTAGCATTCGAAATCGATAAAAATAACAACATTACATGTAGCAACAATTATAATTTACATAAACTTAAAGTAATCGTATAGAATAGTAAGGATTACAAAGAAATGGTTGGGTTAATTTTTAAGGTTATTTTTAAGTAGGTGTTATAGGATGACCATTTAGAATGTGGAGTTAGGTAATAACTCGTAGAACTGATGGGCGATCGGGCAGAAAAGTTCTCGAGTGGCGACCACGGGTCGGAAAACATAGTGTAGACATGCCTCCTCTACTTGATAGACCGACGATCTGGTGGGGTGCGTGACAGTTTATATAAGTTTATATGATATAAATTCATTTCAATAACGTTCATATTGTATAATAAACGTATGTTATAATAACACTTGATATAATTTTTTAACATATAATGTTTACGTCATATAATAAATCATTTCTAATAATATCATTTCAGATACCAATCACAACGCATAATGACATTTGATATAAACCTTACTTAATCTAAGACTCATTTGATGTAATTTTGTTTAATATAAATATTATTTCACATAACCATTACTTGTAATAAATATTATTTGTTATACTCTTTAATTGATATAATTTCTGATAGATATAACTTTAAGTATGTTCTTATACTTACAAAATTATGAGATCTTTCTAAAACAAAATCAAAACACTACACCTGCCGCAGATTTCTTTGTAAACAATGTTTTTTTGTTTTTCCTTCAGGTGCTAAAATCACCAGGCTATTGTGTGCGCATACTCTGGAGTATTCTACATACAACTGGTCGTCGGAGAAGCATAGATTTCCATTAAGTCTACTCCCGCTACCATATGGAACTCCGCTAAAACTCGTGAGGGCGCCAACACTTGCTTTTTATCGAAAATTAGTATGAGCAGCTGCGCACGCGGTTGCCCGTTGCAGGCTCTATGCAACGACACTATTTTAAACCGTGGTCCCTAAGCATGAGATGGGAAACTGCACTCTCTTGAATGGTATCTTTCCGTTTGGCCAAATTACTTTTCGCCAAATTTCACTTCGCAAACAACTTATCGCCAAAGTTTCATTTCCCAAATCAACTTTTAGCAACTGTACTTTTCGCAACTAATTCATTTGGTCAAATTATCATTTGGGCAAATTTTACTTGGCAAACGTTTATATAGCAAATGTTTTATGTTGCCAAATGTTATATTCAAAATAATTTGTTTGGCCAAATTGACACTTCACATACTTCCCCACCGTTACCCACAAATCAAAGTATAAGGCACATGATCATGGTTTTCACAAGAATTTTATGTAAAACATTGCAGGAAATATGTAGTATGGTTGCAAAAAGTAGGTATTACAGAAAAAAGTAGGTTAGGTTAGGTNGTAAACGCCTCGCCTCGCGATTGACTGCGCGCGAAAGGGGATATGACAGCTCGCAAAAGGCGATACGGTGTTGATCCCTTTCCGAGTTGATAAGTCTGCTATGGCCTTTAGACGTCAAATCCTTCACACACGTCGCTGAAAGTCACTTAACCACACAATAAACTAAACAATAATACGGGCCGCAATCTAGACAATGTTTTAAATTGCCGACGTGCTCCGGAATTACCCGAATACAACGTTTTATTGTCATAACTGACTTTTTCCAACGAAAAATTAAGTTAGGGGGAGGTTGCACTGGTTGAAAAGGCATGGGTTAGAAAAAATATTGACCGATGCGATGTGAAAAAAATAATTAATCTTTATTTATGACTTTGATACAATAGATTACACCAGTAAAGACCACGTACAAGGACCATATTTCGACAAATATGTATTAACTGAGGCTTGAAAGTCAATGTCTTGATGCAGTTGTTGTAACATAAGTACTTCATTTTCAGAACAATGCATGCTTACAGATAGAATCCAAAACACAGTCGTGTAAATAAATGTACAAAAACTAATTTGAACTAAGTAAACAGATATTTAAGTTTCGTAGAGTCTATTTATCTTATTGTTACTCTCCATTAATTATCTTTTCTTACTGAAATTCGATCAGCTATAAAACTACAAAAAATATGGGTTAGTAGTAGTTTCGCACGATTTTCCTTCGCACAAATGTGCGAAACGTTCCCTTTCAATATTTTTTTAATGGGCGTTTCGCCCGGATGTATCAAAAGTGTTAATAACGGGTGCGAATCGACCCCTTTGAGAACTAGTAATCGCATACTACTAGTTCAAAAAAGAGTTTATTTATTGAAAGGGGACGTTTCGCACATTCGTGCGAAGGAAAATCGTGCGAAACTACTACTAACCCAAAAATATATTCCAACTAGCTTTCCGCCCGCGGCTTCGCCCGCGTGGATTTTTGTCTGTCACAGAAAAACTTTATCGCGCGCGTCCCTGTTTCAAAAACCGGGATAAAAACTATCCTATGTTCTTTCCCGGGACTCAAACTATCTCTATGCCAAATTTCATCAAAATCGGTTGCGAGGTTTAAGCGGGAAAGCGTAACAGACAGACAGACAGACAGACAGACAGACAGACAGACAGACAGACAGACAGACAGAGTTACTTTCGCATTTATAATATTAGTTGGGATAACATGTGCGCCTAGCCTTACCCCAAAAGTACGTGTCACACAGCACTTCCCGTGCATCTACATCAAATTTAGCGTAAGAGGCATTTTCCCTCCCTAATGGAGGACGTTATAAACGTAGATGCCACAGAACAAGATACAAAACACAGATCAAGATCAAAGATAAGGTTCGGTGTAACGTGTCCTCTCGTTTGTGTCAGAAATGAGAATGACTTTTGAACTGTAAGGTTGGGTTTACATACACGGGACTGATCTCACCTCTAGTTCCCACCACTAGGAGCTCTTTTAAATTAAACGTTTTGAGCCGGATGGTTGTCATATGTAAGTCCACACACTAACTGTTGGTTTGTCAATTTTATTCCAACGCAATTCATCATTTCAGACATAGGACGTCTACTGCTGAACGGCCTATGTCCCCCAATGCTTTCCATGTTGATTGATTGGTAGCGGCCTGCGTCCAGCGCTTCCCTGATACCTTTACGATGTCGTCGGTCCACCTTGCTGCGTTTTCCGGTACGCGGTCTCCAACGCAATTATCATACAATTTTCCGTGTGCGGTACAAAAATCACGCTGAAACAAAAAAAATACAAATAATTCTACTGATACTTCAGATACTAAGATCCGTATTAAAGGGAAAAACTCGATTCATCTTCATATTGGCCTAAATATACAAATTCATCCAATCAAATAGCTGGCATGTAAGCCTACTGTAATTCGAGCAGTCGGAATGCAAGCAAAAGTTGTCACACGCCACACAGTACTAGCAGTGGTTCTCCATAGCTACGTAATTATAAGTTTTTGTAGATTTTACGTATTGTAGCTACCCACGTATTGCGATTTTGGGAAAAAAAGGACACTGCTGAACATAGGCCTCCCCCAATGCTTTCCATGTTGCCCGGTTGGACGTCCAATTGGCTGAGATGATGATGATGATGATGAAAAAGGACACATTAAAAAAGGAGCTAGTAGAAAAAGGAGTACTAGAGCAGTAGTTTTCTTTGAACCGTTTGCATATAACAAGTCTCATCTTAAGTTTCGTCTGTACGAGAATAACTTAGACTGAAATTTCATGTGCTTAAAACTTATTTAAACAAAATTACATCTACTAATAATATTATGTCTAATTCTCAAATGTTAAAACATTATTTTACCGTCGACAAGACAAATTCAAATTTCAAATTCAAAAATTTTCAAATTTCAAATTCAAACATTTATTGCATAGATTAGGTATTTTACATATGAGGTCTTATAATATAATTTACACAGTGCTTACTATTCTGCTAACATTTTTAGCATGCAAAATGGTCATTAAAAAGTCATTAATGTTGTAGATACAGCAGTCTATCAGCCAATTTTTGAGATTTCGTATCATTGCATTAGTTGACCCTGTCTTAAATATCTCGACGACGATCGTCTCCTCCAATTTTGTACTCGAAGTAAGACTCTAGTCGACAGCAGTGGAAAACGCCCCGTGAAACAATTCAAGTGTGCTATCTAAAGTCTAAAGTACGCGTGTTTCCGAGTACGTACGGGTTACGGTGAGCACACGGTACGGACAGCGCAGTTTATTGCCTTACAAATGCGAACGAAACGTTGGATGAACTATGTTCGAACTCGAAGTATTTATCAGAAACTAAAGTAGGTACTTAGGTACATGTTTTATTGTTCTTTATAAATAAATTGATCACAATCTATGAAAGGAGATTCATAAGTTTATACCTAATTGCAATAATTAAATTTCAGGAAATGACAGGGGTTTAAATCTACACCTAATGGTTTTTATTTTTGATTCCTTTAGATTAATAATCCCTAGCTAACAAAATGCTCTGTTATTGGCCATACTGAGAGTCAATTATGTTTGATTTTCTAAACAAAATAAATTAAAATTCATAGTAGGTACCTACTCGTAATACTCATATAATATGTATTTGTAGAGATCTTGAAACTGATTGGACTGTACGGATTGTTTATTATTTTTTATTATACGTCCTATATTTCAGTCCTGCATGCCTTTACAGTTTAAAAACCCATCCCACAATAGGCTAGATGACAAAATATCATTTTTTTTTACAGATTATTAGTAATTTGTTATTACCCAAATTACTAATTTGTCCGTCAGACAGACAATTAGAAAATATTAGAATCGTATTTTTTATTTTCTTTCATAAAAAAATAGTTATTATTTCATTGCGTTACATTGAGTTGAAATGGCGCGTTACGTCACGCCTATGAAGATTTTTTACTCAAAAGCGACGTCGATTATGAAAAAAATTTAAAATACGTGTCCAATATTTTTTTATTATCTTTCTGACGGACTAAATAGAATTTCGATTTCATTACCCAGTCATCATCTTTCGATCATCAATTGACTTGCAAGTGATCTTAACTATCAACAGTTATTTCCCAACAACAGATTTACCCATCTCGAGACGAAACAGGGAACGTGTTAAAGCAGAATTAGCATTCGAAATCGATAAAAATAACAACATTACATGTAGCAACAATTATAATTTACATAAACTTAAAGTGCTATAAGTAATCGTATAGAATAGTAAGGATTACAAAGAAATGGTTGGGTTAATTTTTAAGGTTATTTTTAAGTAGTTGTTATGGGATGACCACTTAGAATGTGGAGTTAGGAAATAACTCGTAGAAGTGATGGCCGTTCGGGCAGAAAAGTTCTGGAGTAGCGACCACGGACCGGAAAACATAGTGTAGGCAAGCTTCTCACTCAGTGGACTGACGATCTGGTGAAGATCGCGGGAAGCGTACTGGTCATTGTAGAAATCCTTGGGGAATCCCTCTGAATGTATTGTAACTTTCCTACTTTTTTATATTTTTAAACCGGCAGACAGTGGTGACTGAGTTTGTTGCGGCGCTTCTTCTCAGCACTTGCCAAATGTTTGTCTCGAAGCGCTGGTAGCGCAAAAAAAGAATGAGACATGTATAGGCTCCTTAAGAGCATTTGACGATTTGCAAGTATTAATTTAATTAGTCTAAACAAATGAAGATAATTTTGATTTTGATTTTGATTTTTGAAGGCCTTTGTCCAGCAGTGGAAGTTTTGACAAGAGACGTAAACGCGATTTCAGTGAGGCACTTATTTGAAAATTTTTCAGTTACAACTACGAAATGGAGTTTTTACAAAAAGGCTTAAGTTCTCAGTCACCGTAATATCATTGTTAGTTTGGGGAACCACAAAATATTCAAATAGGCTAAATGCCCGAATTGCTTCGATTCTGAGAAGGAAAGTTAGAAATTTAATTGCGTTTCACAGTGTTATCCTTTGGACTGCACTGGCAGGTCGGTGGCACAGCAAAAGCTACTATAAAATAAAACTTTTGATGATAAAACATCAGCTGATTTTTTTAAGATTTTCAAATGAAATTGGGTTACTTTTGAAACAGTCTTTTCTTTCATTTCAGGAAAGGTTCTTTCTACTACTAAGGAATCTATGGCAATAGTGTGAAAAAGCGAACTCCATACATTTGTTTGAATTGAAAGCAATTTTTTTGTATGGCACAACAGATTTGTTTTCTTACTGTCACCATAGATAGTATTGTAAAACCCTTTAGTAGTAGGTAAGCTAGACATATTGCCTATGTTGGGAGTGAGTTCACCACAACAATCCAGCGATCGACAGGTATCGGACTAACAGCGTCCTCTCACTAATACAATGCTTCGTTCGTTTCAGCCAAATAACGTCCACTGCTGGACAAAGGCCTCCCCCAAGGTTTCCAATGCTTAGCATAACATAAACCACTAGCATCAAAGTATAGCGGTCAAACGTATCCTCCAGTACTCACAAGCCTTTCTATTGTGATGCGGTGCGCGCGCGCCTTATAGCTGCCACTAAATTGCGGCGCGTGGACAGAATAGGCGTATGAGTGGCGACGCGAGTGGTGACATCACTGTGTAGGCAATCTGTAGTGATATTATAAATGCGAGAGTTACTCTATCTGTGTTTTAATTTTTGGATGAATTAAGATAAAGTTTGGTGTAAGGATAGTCTCTTAAAGGTTACTTGAACCTTTGTTTTTTTCCTGTTATCCGGAAGAAAGTAACTTCAAACTCCTATTATGTTCTTCTTATTAAATTAGTTGCGAGTCCAATGACAGTTTAACTTTCCCCCGGGACAAACTTGACCTTCACTGGTTAGGTTTATTATTGGCTGTCAAGCTGTAGATCCTGGCTACACAGGAGTTGCAGTGGTGGGAACGACAGTGGGAACAGTCCCGTAAGGAGTCTTATTTACAGAGGAAATTACGCATATCTGCTGTGATATCAGCAGCAGGTTATGTAGGACTCCTTGAAGAATGGACACCAGCCACATGCTCCAAATGTACCCTGTGTAAAACTCCACGTGTTCCCTTCAGCCGCTGATGTGTTATAATAGTTGGTACTATAGTAGCATATAAGGATCAATAACGCATCGAGCTACACTGGAACCTTACGTAGTTTTCATATTGATTGAGTAATTATCAGTCAGGTCAAATAAGTCATGCGAACAGCAATTCTCAGTTTTCCCTGTTTCAGAGAGCTTGTTAGTCAGTGTCGGTCCGATTGACCCATTTCAGACACTTAATGGTGACTAATAAAGTTCAACATCAGGGTTGATAAAGAATATATTTAGTTATTTAAATTCGCAATTGGCACAAAAGAAAATTCATGATCCCACCCAAAAGCATATTATGCATAATGACTCGCATAGTGGAAAAGTTGACAGATCTCATGTAGAGCTAAGCTTCTAACTCTACAAGCCCTATTTACACAAATTATACACCTCAGTAAAAAAATATGTGGCCATTATTGTGTATGTATGTATATATTTTATATTCACTACTTTTCCGTTATAAAATAGTTCTTCTGCAACTAGTACCTAAATGACGATGCACTAATAGTAGACTTATTCACATTCCATCATTCACCCTTCAAAATTCAAATTCGATACCTCTATACCAATAATTATAAATGTAATCCTTCCAGGAAGTCATCAGTATACACATTAAAGCATCCTCCGCCATGATTGGCTGTCGATACCACGAAGCCAAAATCACCTATTGTCAATAGGAATTTCGGCAGCACCAATAGAATCAACTCCTATATCCTGGGTCGGATCCTAACTGCCTCCAAATTGTTTCATTGAAGGCTGTACATCACGTGTAATATGGTAATACGGTAAATTACCGCATATGTAAAAATAAACTTAGGCACTGGGTATGTTAATGAGGATGCGTGTTAGGAGCAAGCTCAGAGTGAGTGAAGTATCGTTTGTTCACACTGAAACGGTTGAGCTTTAAGCTCAAATTAGTTGGATATATTTTGAATAGTGACTTGTAAAGTTAGCGTTGCCTAAAACCAGAGACCACACAACAAAACAAAGAGGTAATTACAAGTATTTAGCTCACTACAAATAGTGTTACTAATTCATTTATTCGAAATGGTTTCCTCGAAACTTATGTAGAGTTGCTTTTTGCTCGTTATGATACCTAAACATTCCTTCCTACCGTCATCATGAAAAATTATTGATTTCCCATTAAAATTTCAACCCGCTGGTCTCTTTTTAAGGATAAAACTTTCCCATATTTTCTTTCCCAGGTTAACCAAAGTTCATTAAAAAATATACACAGGGTGAAATTTTGTAATGCCACCTGGATTTCTTTTCAAAAAGAAAATTTTTCAATCTACAATATTAAGAGTCCTTTCCCTCCAGGTGGCATTACAAAATTCCATCCTGTATATAAAAGGTTAGACAGGCAGAGTTACTTTCCTATTTGTAATGTAGCATGGATAGCTGTGTGATTTCTCTACTACCTCTATACTAATAGCGTTTATTATTAAGTGTGCAAACCCTACAACCAACACTACGTTTCGTTCTCGTTTCAGCCAAATGACGTCCACTGCTGGACAAAGGCCTCCCCCAAGGTTTTCCACAATGAACGGTCCTGCGCTGCCCGCATCCAGGCTCTTCCCGCGACCTTTACCAGATCGTCGGTCCACCTAGTAGGAGGCCTGCCCACGCTACGTCTTCCAGCCCGTTACGCTTAAACCCGTTCACAATTTGTCAGATCCAGTAGCTTTGAGAATTAAGTACCCGTTTTGTGTACACACATTTTTATAAGCGCATACATTACCTTCAAAGTATAAGCGTAAGAGTAACTTGTTGTTTTCTGAATTCATTTTAATAATACGCCTCGCGAAATATATGTAAAATAACTTATAATGGGGAGTTAAAATGTTCCTGGGAACTTACAAGGGGGAGGAAAATGCCTGCCTGGATGTTGTCTGACCATTGGACCTGACTGATAAAATCCCTGATAGCCTATTAGCAACTTATCTGTCTGATAAACTACAACTTTTGGTTTCACAAGTCTCGGATAGAGTTATCTAGTAACGGTACCCAGGAAGTAGCAACTTAAAATGGCCGTAATAGATAGAATAGAAAATCTTTTTATTTGACACGAAAATACAAATAAACAAATAAAAATAAACTATACATAAGTAATACAGCTTTAGTTCATGCTTGTAACAACCAAGCAGAAGTTTTCATAACTTTTTTCAGGCAATCAGATTAATTGATTTCCGTAATGTATTTATAAAAACTTGAGATCTTGTCTCCAGTTAGAAACCCTAAAATTTTTGTGTATTTTTTTTATGCAAATGTAACAAGGAAGTTTTTAAGAAAGGGTCATAGTCATAATCATAGTCATTTATTCCATAAACAATGTCAAAGAATAATTTCTCCTTTTCAACTTTTTTGAGACTGATGTCAATCGCACAGACAGACAGTTCAACAACTAATTTACATATCCCGTGCCCATTTCCCATCAGACTCCATGTCTCTATTATGTAAAACTAATTCTGTCCCATGAATGCTCATGGACACCCAGATTCTATTTCTTCATTTAAATAGAAATCTATGGACAAAAAAAGAATTTTTTCTTTTACTACCGAGCTCTACACAGCTCTGGACAGCGGGTGATAAACACACAAAGTTATAACTTTTAAATAAGAATAAAATTATTTTACTATACATCCGATAATTCCTAAAATTGTAAATTAAGTCAATAGCTACCGAGACGGAGCGGTTAAGTCTAAAGATACTATCTAATGCAAGATATGCTATATCAAGCGATATCCTAGAAAAAAATTATGTAGGACATCAAACTAAACACTTTAGCTTCTTATTAGGTTATAATAGATGCTACTTCGCAACTAAACTATGTATTGCTGTAGAATGTACCTTATTTGTATTGGAGTGGAGGCCACGTACCGGAAAGCGCAGCGTAGGACGTCCACCCACAAGGAGGACCGACGACCTCATAAAAGTAGCAGGAAGGTCCAGGATGCAGGCCGCCACCAACCGGCCGTTGTAGAAATCATTGGGGGAGGCCTATGTTTAGCAGTGGACGTCTTATGGCTGAAATGATTATGATGATGATTTTGTAACTTGTAATTCTAGATTCTAAAGTACCCGTTAGGCTAAATAAATGCTTGTGATAAGGGTTACTTATTTGGGACGCATAAACGCCTTTAAAAGAGCCCTATTTAATAAAAAAAAGCTTGAAATTTTTGTAACGTCATTTGTTGTAGTGAACAAATTGTTTGAATGTCCCAAGGGTCATTTTTGTCCCTTGCTTCGTTGTATAAATTCAGTGTCACCCCTGCGTAATCAGGGCTGCGTGTCAGGATCCATTACGGGTCCCACAATACACTGATAAGGTTTAATTTGCTCTTATCTCGGTCTTTAGCCTAAATTTTTTGAGCGCCCTCAAAATATGTGGACGATTTGTTGCAAGGTTTTTTGATACGAAAGAACCCAATTTTCTAACTGTGTAGGCTGAATATTGTCCTTCAACGAAGAAGAATTGAGAAATAGAGTCAATCGAAAGTGCTAGAGATACGAGAACCAAGTTTCGCCTAAATTAAGTAAAGGTTAGTTTGATTATTGTATTTATCTGGATGACACCGGTTACGTAATTTTCAGTACCTTTAATACTTCTTTACTTACTTTCTTAGACAAAATAAAACGTTAAATAAAAGATTTATGCCCGTTTTCACCATCAATCAATAATCATATCATATAACACATAACAGGAATTTTGTTTTCATAGGGGTTACTTAAAAATTAGGGATTGATGATGAAAACGGGCAGTAGTGTTCTAAATGTAGCGCTTTTATTTTGTAAATTCAAGATGACTCGATTTCGAATTCGATGCGTGTATGAAAGCTTGAATACTGGAAGCTAGCCTTAACCGACGGAAATAAAGACATAACATCGGAGACAGTAGTCACTCAAGGGCCCCATACTGCGCCGCTTTAAAATAATACAGAATAAAAATACCGATCCCGCCATAAAACGCTATTCCAAGCGAGAATTACTAATATAATACACTCTAACGTAAAAACGTTTTATCTCAAAATCGAATTTTTTGAAATAAAGACATTTTGAGGAAATAAACTGACCTATTTAGCATAATGTCGGTTTTTTGCAATTCGGCGGTGAAACTTCGTTAGTTTCCGAATTTGAATTATGAATCTAAAACTTAAAAATAATGTGATAGCTGCAAAATTTTAGATGAAAATGCAATTGACAGTTTCGACAGCTTACCAATTTAGGTTAGAGTAGTCTCCCAGCAAGTGAGTTAGTATTTTTTTAAGTGTCTTGTTATACTTACTACCTAAGTATAAGATATTAGAGTACTTATACTAATGACACTTCTGATGATTGCGTTGCAGTTGACAGTTTAAGTTTCCGCCGGGACAAACTTGACCTTCACTTACAGGGTTTTATTGGCGGTTAAGCTGCAGACTCAAAATTACACAGGAGATGAAGCAGTGGGAACGAGAGGTGGGAATAGTCCCATTACTGACACTTCTGTTGCTTTACATTGTATTATACGAGTATTATACAGACAACAACATATTAGCTTACCAATATTTGTTGCAATTCGCATAATAATATCACCCATCTCATTTAAACAACAACCGATCTCGTGCCATACGAATCGTTTGCAAATGTAATACAATCTGGATTCGAACCCATAAAAACTACTTTGTAAGCATAACCAACACGCTACACACGATTCTATCTTAAAACGTAAAATTAAAAACATATTAGCAGTAAAAACAGCATAAAACGGCAATAAAGTGACATCAAAACTTAATGACATTATACGGAGTTGTCGTTTGATTTGTAAAACCACGTAAGTTTAAATATGCTACTTTACTGAAAAGACACAAAATGCATTTTTTTCAATAGGTATATCATAATAAGTTACTGTTAATTTGTTTTCCGTATAATACTGACCATTTAAGACTAACTAAATCTTATTTTAAATTATTTTTAAGGTAGGTAAATACTAACCCTCTCTCTGATGTTTTGCTGTGCCCTTGCAGGGCGTCACATGTATACCTCTATTTTGCAACAACATATAAATTGTAATGTGATATGCAATAAACGTTTTAATTTGAATTTTTTACTCTCAATTTTTAAGTCTCTATTCTAGCTCTTTAGTTTCTCTTAGACTAAATCTAATTACCCCTTAAAACAGTATCAACTTAAAAACCGCCAAAAACAACTTAGGCGTTTTTTATAACTGAGCGGAGATATTTTTATTCTACCTGTCAGTGTTATTACCTTATGTTTATGTAAATCCGGCGATAATTATATACATAATTAGCAATAAACGACAAACACGATTATAACGCGACAGACATAAATCAGGGTATTATAATATTTTAGTGTCAAACGGGGTTTAGAAGGAACATGATATTTTTCAAATAAATTAGTAGTTGTTTTGGTTTCTTTAGAATCTTGAGACTTTTCATTTCTAAGTTATGTTATCTACTATATAAAAATAAGTCGGGTTTTCCTCCCTGACGCTATAACTACAGAACGCACGAACCGATTTCCACGGTTTTGCATTCGTTGGAAAGGTCTTGGGCTCCGTGAGGTTTGTAGCAAAGAAAATTCGGGAAAAGGGCGTAAAACGGGATCCGTACGAAGTCGCGGGCGGCCGCTAGTTTTGCATAAAATTCGTCAATTATTTCGTTCGGAGTACCGTGGTTAGATTCCAGAGTGGTACACATAATAATTTAAAACAATTTTACAGTTTGTTAGTACCTACTTTACGGTTTTTTTTAAATATTTTTTTAATTTTTGTTTAATACTTATGTCTCTATTATATTCCATCAACTAAACACTGGGGTTTTTAATGATGTTATACAAATTACTAATATTCTTTAGAAATAAACAAAAAGTGAAAATGTGTTACAATACTGTTGACTCTACATTTTTCGTACAGTCAGCGTCTAATAGTTCATGAGAGCCAAAGCAGCCAAAACGTTCGCAACACGTCTTTATTACAATTTTAATATGGTTGTGTTGTCACCTTTTTGGACACTTTAGGTGTCACGAATTATTTAACGATGACTGTACCTATTTTTTATCAAGACGTGCTAGAACACTACAATCCGGGCCTTTTCAAGGCGAGGGTGAATAGGCACTTACAGGGTAGATATGTACCATCCTAAACTGAATCTCACTTAACACCAGATGCGATTGCGGTCAAATACCTGCCTTGTCATGCATAAAAAAAAATCTAGCAATAAAATGGCTTACTCTAAACTTAGTAGCAAACTTATTATAATATCAAAACGGTTCCACAACCGGAACGTATAAACGTCTCTAATGCCCATTAATATGAAGTAGGACCGTATTAATTATACAAAATGGCGGCACACAGACGTTTTTATTTGCTCAATATCGAATGTTGGCCATGATAGATGAGTGATAAAGATATTAGAATATTTTGTAGAGATTTGATATCGATATGATTTGTTTTATTATCTAATTTAATCTGTATCTAGAGACGTAGAAAAGTGAGATTAAAACCTGAATTTGTATTTTGGAAGTCTTACGGCCGAATACTGAAACGCCATTTAAATATTTGACGGCTTCTCAAATAGTTAAGCAGCTCCTAAACTTACATTTCGCATACTCAAAACAATATCTGAGCAGTTCTCAATTTTTAAGCACCTCTCAAATTAAGTTGCACTCAAACGCCACTTAAATGAATTTTCGCATACTGAAACGCCATTCAACGCTAAGCATTACTCAAACAACTGTCAAATCGTCTTAAGCAGCTGTTAAATTTGAGAGTGCTTGCGCGGTATCTTAAATCCTATTGTTATACCTAAAACGACCTAAATAGTGGTAAATAATGTGTGTCCTCGTTATCATTTCTTTCGAGCCTCGAGGAAATACCTAAATCTAATCGCAGGAACGCAATAAGGCTGAACGCTATTGAAAAATATTATTATAATGACATGCAATTCCGAGCGAGGTTCGGCGTCTCTAAAGAAACGGTGTTGTTTCTGGATTCATAATTTGGAAGCTCTTTGAAACCCCTCACCAAACGCCATACAACCAGTGCACCAAATACTTATTATAACCCTACTGTTCTACGCAACGGGAAGTTATGAACGTGTACTAGGTGATATCCTCCACATCTAACAGCCAACTGTGCATCGTATAGTGCACGAAGTAACAACCAAAATAGCTGCTATGAAATCGCTTTACATAAACATGCCTATTTCTGAGGATTAAGCCTTAATCCTTAATCATTAAGGGGACATCGCATAGCAGCATTTCCAAGAGTTGTTGATTTGTAAATTTGATGCTCTGTCAGTCAACTCAACAATGATAAATGTCAATTGTGGTTACGTTTCGGTCCACGATCGCCACTTAATAGATTTCAACAATAAAAAGTATCATATATAAAATTATTTTTTTAATTAAATAAAAATGCAAGCATTATTATTTTTATATGATAAAACGAGATTTATATATAATAGAAGAAACTAAAAATAAACTGTTCTATGTTAAGTTCATTGAGTATATTTCTATAAAAGACAATACATAACCAAACGATGCTGCGTGTAATGGATAAAAGACGTAAAGTTATCATTTGTGTAAATGAAAACATACTTTTTTTGGTAAATGTTGCCATTATGTAAACATTTGAGAGCTGCTTAGCTGATCACGGCTTCAAATCCGTTGAGTAACGTTTGAGAATACCATTTAAAATTGAAGGATACTTAAATTTAGGAGCCCGTCAGCTGAGTGACAGATTTGAGTAGTGTTTCAGTATTCGGCCGTTAGGCTATGCAAAATGCTAGAGAAAAAATAGGTTTCTGTTTGTGGATGTCGACTCTATATTACAATAATGATACACATAATAAAATTTAATTCTGTACTTTACTATCTGGAATTTATACACTGGTAATCATGAACCTGTGTGTCATATGTAAAAAAAGTATCTGAAAGTTTATCAGAACTGAAAACTGCCTTCTTCATTTTGGATGAAAAAAAAATCAATCACTCGCTTTTTCCCTCCGTAATAAAAAAATAAACGTTGAAAGTGGTTATTTATAAATATCTGTAATAGAATACCGATTTTAATACGTTTAGGTGTTATTTCAGTTTTAATAGAATGAAAACAAAGTTGTTACTGCGCCAGTTTGTCCGCACTGAGTCACGGTTTCCTCGAAACCGCAAGTTTATTATAAAGCTCTTAAACCGCCAAATGGCCGTTTAAGTATCAGGTGACAATGGCACCATTGATCCACGAAGGAGAAACGATTCGAGGACGTTAAATAACAGCATTTCAAGAGCCTTGAGACATACTGGGTTCGCCTAAAATGGCCACCTATGCCCTAATAAGGCGGCTGACCTTCCATTTTACACAGTATTATAATAATTCGATGAATAAATAAATAAGAGCTTTTAATAATTATAGTTAAACAGGTAACTTTTAGTAATTATAGTAAGTCAAGTAGCAGACTTTAGTTTTTAACACCTTAAATAAATTCTTATTATGACAAGAGTCATAATTATATAAGTAGGAAACATATTATTTAATTGTGTGTGTATTTGATTTTAACATTGTTTAACTTTCTAAACTGAACAAAATTTCATTAGAAAAATTTCTAACATAGATTTTTGGATTAGTCAAATTTATATCAGGGTTTTGTTGAGTAACCAATCGTTAGATTAAAGTTAAAACATAGTTCAAACCACTGTTAAAATTTTTCATTTCGCTTTTATTTTTATGCTACAATTTACCACATTCATTCGTTTTCAAACATCATTTATTCTTGTACTACGTTGTGCACAATGATCTTAAGTATTTTCTGCCCACACTATCTTCCAGCTCTCGAAAACCTACAACTTCTAAAGCAAAAGAGACTCTACTGTTTACAAAATAGAGCTGATAGAAACAGTATTGCAATTAAGTATATTGTAACACTGGATGTAATCGTTTAGAAGTGATAAATATGGTTCCCCGGAGACATAAAACATTATCTCGTCCGATATAGTTACAGAGGTGTAACGAAAAATAGACATTGTTTTGTGGATAACAACGTTTTTGTTATAAAAATAGTCCGGTGACTGCTAGAGCTCAAAATCTTCTATATTTATAAAAGCAAGGTCACTGATGGACTGACTCACTCATCATGAAATCTCGGAAACTACAAGGGCTAGGATTCTCAAATTTTGTATGAGGGTTCCTTTTAGAAC
This sequence comes from Ostrinia furnacalis, assembly GCF_004193835.3. NCBI lineage: Eukaryota > Metazoa > Arthropoda > Insecta > Lepidoptera > Crambidae > Ostrinia > Ostrinia furnacalis. The sequence continues at coordinate 149,192 of NW_021135411.1, forward strand.
GTAGGTGCTCACTAAGAACGGATTTTACGAAATTCTACCCCTAATGTAGTAAAACGGGATCCACGCTTACGAAGTCACGAGCGGCTGCTAGTTTCCTTATAAATGAAAATGTTTTTACTAATTTATTATTTCTAATGCAAAACTAACTTTGTGTTTCTATAAGTGAGGCCTGAACTCACTCATTTTTACGTTACTTAAATACTTGGATGAGATGGAGAATGGGATAGTAAGTTTTCACAAAAATATTAGTTCTAAAATGGGCGAAATTCGAATTCAACCCATAAATAACTCATATAAACCTCATTTATTTTTGCAAATAGGCTTTTAAAAAGCACTTTTAAGCACATAATTACTTATGACAATTGTTATGTTAGCGATATGAAATTCGTGCTCATATCATAGTAATAACTTAACATTAAGTGCGATTGCGGTCAAAAACTGCCTTGTTCTGCATCAAAAGTAAATAAATAGGAACGCACTCATCCGAAAGACTTTCACAGGGCTTCCTAAATAAGTAAGTAAAACTAGCCCAGTTAATTCTAATGCTCTTTAGTTGCAGACTCAGAAGTAAGTTTGAACACATCCCTATGTCTTCTCTTCCCATATCTGAGCCCCTATGGGTCCAGGGGGCCAAGAAGGGGCCATAAGTCGGGCCAATTATCATGTTGGACAAACTGAGCGCGACACGCACCTACACACCTGCTTTTTTGTCTGTTGTGTGCTTGATAGTGTGGAAGGAGCTCCTTTGAACCGAATCATGTGAATCAGTTATTTTTTAAGTAGGGCCATTTTATAAACGGCTTTATGGAATTTAATTATATCTGCTCCTGGATATGATTTCCAAATTGATCATGCAAAGAGGAAAACCTTTTAGGATCCTAATTTGATAGGGGATTTTAGTTAAATCGTCTCATTTAAATTAATTACAATGTTATGATTGAACCAAATACAATAAAAGAAGATGCCGTTCTTCTGTGAGCAGGTCACGCTTTTCATCAGTCTCATCATGTATGAATCATATCAGACACCTATACTGACACCAGGATTGTGACCTTATTAGACCTCAGCAGTTACAACACACAAAATTATGTTAATTATGCTAAAAAGAGTAAAAACACAAGTACCCAGTAATTTTCTACAAACATTGAAATAAGTATCAAATGTGTTCATTACTCTCATTTGATAAATCACATTCTTTTCCCGTCTCCACATTATGTTACCCTCACGCACGCCTCGCCAGACGTTTATATTAACCGGGAATAAGTTATCTCGGTTATCATAATCTAACAAAGGATCACAATAGAGTGTTACAGCATCATCAATATATTACTGCGGGGTCGGGAGAGAGGTGTCTTGATACTTGCGAGCGAGCATGTAAAGGCACTGTCGTGAAATCATAAAAAAATACTCTATAAGACTTTATTTTAAAAAAAACTTAACAAAATTGATATTTTTATATTACTCGTATTTTGATTTTTTTTGCTCTGGAGACGACACTGCTGTCAAATCAACAGGTATTTAACATTCTTATTGTAGATTTTACAATATCCAATAACATAATTTTGTAGGTACAGTCACGGAATGAAAAGGTTCGTCAGTTTTCAAATTGATTCCTTCAACGAATCGCGAGCACATATTACCTTTTGAAATTATGTTACAGAATAATCTCGAGTTAGAGAAAATAATCTTTAACTGTTCGTCAGTAAAGTTCAAAATTATTCAGATCAAAGGATCAAAGTTGTTTGACGATTTAACTTGTCAAGAAGATTATTATGATTGATAAACTAAAACCTTCTTGTTGGCTCAACCTGCCATTATCTATTAATTAAAAAAAAACTACATTTTGTAACATTGCACTGATGGGATAGAAAAATAAACAAGCAAAACCTTATTCGTTAGCAAACGTCATATTTATTTAAATGTTAGCAGCAATGTTTCTTGCACGGTTATGTTGGCAGGTTTGACTCTTACAGTGCAAGCGAAAACCGACACTAAGGTGACGAACCTTTTCATTCCGCGACTGTACATTATGTTGTAGTCGCATTCTAGTTATCATCCTCATCATTTTGACATGTAATTAATCTCCACTTTACTTCAGGAGCATGACCATCTCTGGTTAGCCTAAGGCAAATAGCCATTTAATTTTTAGATCAGTTTGTCTCAGAAGATTACTTATATTGTTGTTTGCAGTACCTATACTTTTAGTTTAATAACTCTCTGACTAATGATATTATAAAGTATCAAGTACCATCGGTCGCGCTACATCACAATCCAGATTGAGGGAGGTGTGAGCGCCGTGAATCGCCTCGCAGCAGGGGTCGCAGCAGCTTCTAAGAACCGGCATGTTGATGATCCGCGCGCAATCATCGGGCCAACGATCAACATTGCTCGGTCGCGCTATTTTATAGGAATCCGTGTATTGATTTGCAGGTGTGATTTATGGGAGTACCTACGAGGATTTTGAGCCAAAGCTAAGCTCTACATCTTGTATTGTAACAAGCTTAGTCCTGCCCACGGCTTCGCCCGCTTAGATTCCAATTTGTCACAGATAGATAGACTTAATTGACACTTATCGTTGTAATTTGGCCAATTTTATCGTTATAAATTGTAGTCTATATGTTATTCTGATGTGTCAACAATAATACTGTAAAGTTCCATCAAAATAAGTTCACCGGTTTATGAATCAGGGTGACACACGAACCAATCACAGAGCTCTATTCAACGCTGTGCGTTCGATTACTGCTTCACTTAAGCAGGCATCATTTATGAATACAGGCGTGAGTTCCTAGACAAATTAATTAGATATCCAGCTTATATTATAAAATAATTAATTTGCTAATAGAGAAGGTAATAATTACAATAAATTATGTAAACATTGCGTAGCTGTTCAGGTTACGAAATTTCAATTAGATACGGTACTTTGCTAGTTGCATGCAATACTTTGTTTATGCTTGAATTGATATAATAAAACCTGTCAGTGAGAGTGATTGTTATAATTAATTGTAGTGTTTAATTGTCTGCCAGTAAACTACTGATATTTTAGGGAAAAATCTTTGGTGAAAAACGTACCTTCAAAGAAAACATAATAATTTTAGTACTATTTTTATATTAGCATACTTGTGCTAATACAGTGTAAACTCTCTATAAAGTCATTCGATTTAACGAAAATCTCTTTATAATGTCACAATTTCTTGACTTTGTTGGTTTACCTTGTTTCTATCTGCTCCACCATGTCACTCATACAACGACAACTCTCTATAACGTCAAAAAATGCTCAGTCCCTTGAGTGTTTTTATAAAGAGTTTTCACTGTATATCATATGATGGGAAGTATATTCCCACTGAAGATATGATCCTTATTGCGATGTCCTAAGATCCAAAAACAATGACAAATACCAACTAAGTTTATTTAAGGGTCATATAAATCCACATACCACATTACGGACGCTATCTGACATCTCACCCAAACCAATACATCATTAGCATTACACACGCACAAACACCTACCAACTTAATAAAACGCAACGCGATACTTTGGGCCAATAAAATAAATAACTGGTTAAACTCTATAAATTAGGGGCGTCTCGATCGTTAAAAATAACCATTCGTTAAGGTAATTCCCACAATATATCGTTAACGGAATGCGGGGATAACTCAATCTAACGAGGATGAGGATGCCCTAGTGAGGTGGGCAGGGCTGTCAGTTACAAAGTGTCAGATGTGTGGTGTGATGGACCCCCGGGGTTCGTTGAAAGATCTTCAAACTGACTGTGAAGGAAAAAAAAATAGAAGGCAGTGAAGAAAATGAAATAAAAATCATTTTTTTATGCCTTGAAGCATAAAAAAATATAAGGGGAAATTATTGATTAAGTACGTCATAAAATCGCAAAATTGTATGTGATAAATATGTAATTTTAATATTATTGGCTGGATTCTTAAAATAACAAAGTTCTAAGTTCATCCTACAATAGATTTTTTTTTCTCAACATTAGGACGTCTTTAATCTATATGCCTACGCGCCTTAGTGCCTTTTTCCACGGCAATCCAGTTTTGCTGGATCCAGTAATCCCATAAATCTGGACTGTAATGTAAACAGTAACACACCAGCCGTGACACATCGAACCTTGACTTCGAACTCCTCCTATGTTCTTCTGATTAATTTCGTTGCGGGTTCAATGAAAGAAAGAAAGAAAGAAAGAAAGAAAAAATATTTATTTGGTACTAAAATAATGATACACATTGACATTAAAAAGTGAAATAATACAATTGTTGTACCAAATTGGTCTCTGCTCAGTATGAGGCCATAACGTACCTACTCGGGAGCACGTTACGGCCACTGGTATTCTGCAGAAACCATGAGAGAGGGGCACTTGGCCCACAGCGAATGTTACAACTCACAACATATTAAAATAAAGAAAGAAGAATAAGTAGGTGGGTACATTATTTGTGCTATTTTGCGCTATGGAGCATCTTATAATGAATATAATGTATAGTAATAATAATAAATATGAGAGAAAAGATATAATTATGTGTGTATAATCATTTAGATATTTATATTATATATACGTTTAGGTAGGTACTTTAGATATCCTTTTGTATAGATAATNTTTCTGAGGATTAAGCCTTAATCCTTAATCATTAAGGGGACATCGCATAGCAGCATTTCCAAGAGTTGTTGATTTGTAAATTTGATGCTCTGTCAGTCAACTCAACAATGATAAATGTCAATTGTGGTTACGTTTCGGTCCACGATCGCCACTTAATAGATTTCAACAATAAAAAGTATCATATATAAAATTATTTTTTTAATTAAATAAAAATGCAAGCATTATTATTTTTATATGATAAAACGAGATTTATATATAATAGAAGAAACTAAAAATAAACTGTTCTATGTTAAGTTCATTGAGTATATTTCTATAAAAGACAATACATAACCAAACGATG